>NC_071980.1:20791384-20802533 GCF_026283585.1 Hylaeus volcanicus
GCGGCCGCTCCAACGGTATACGCGCGCTCTGATTGGTCAGTGTTTTCCGTTAATATCTCTTCAACGAAGCCTCGGACAACATTTTCGCTAAGGAAAAAGTTGTTTCAAATCACCCCCCGAACCATCCATTTCAAGGTGTTACAACATTTTTGAAACACCCTGTATAGTCTCTTAAACAAATTATTTATAATTACTATAAAACTACAGAACAAATTACTAAATTTAGAAATGAGATAACACATTACGTTAATGTAAATTCTATTTTTGTTTATAGAGTGCATTAATATATAAAACACTTGTTAATTTATAGGGTTCATTACTTGTCATTAATTGTATTAATAGACTTTAATTACATTGATGTTAATAGAGGTCATTAATTTATAGGATGCATTAATTGTCATTAATTGTATTAATATACAAAGTGCAGCTAATTACATTAATTTACAGACGTTAATAGAGCACACATTAATTTATAAAGTATATCTATGTGATGGTCTATGGAATTAATCTTTACTATCCATTAGACATCTTATTCACTCATCTATTACATGTGTACATGTATATAATATAAAATAAATATGTATGATTGAATTGTGAGTTCAGTTTAAGTGACTAAGGAATTTGACATAATTTTGTATAATTTGGGTCTAAACAATGTACGGGTTTCTATACTGTACCTCGTTTCTCGTACGCAGACGCAGTAGATATTGATCTACATTCGTGAATATACTGGCTCTTTCATTAAACCTTTATAACTTACCGCTAAACTTATGTACATGTATATATAATTCTTAACATTAAAAGTTCAGGAACACAAGTGAACAAATTAATTAATTTTTCGATTAATGACGTTAAGTGTACTGTTATTAAAGTACTCTTTCAAGTCCACATACATCAAAGTATATTAAAGCATACTTTTAAAGTACACAGTATTTTTAATCAAAATTATACTCTGTATAGTTATTAAACAAACACGTACTTTAACAGGGATCTCTAAAATATTCACAACAATTGTAATACAAACTTAAACATTTAAAACTACAAAAGAATCAGTTTAATCGTTTTTTAAATTAATAATTATTCAAAGTAAAATATCACACTAGACAGAATTATTGTGTAGCAATTAATGTAATATATAAATGAAAATATAATATAAAATATAAATAAAAGAAATCAACAAGATTAAGTATTGAAAATGAAATGAAAAATCTTCATATGAGTATTTAATACTGCGTCGATAAAATAAGAACTAATTGTCTGATTATTTTGATTAGGATTGATTCTTTGTTAAAATAATTCTTTTATTTATGACTGACATTCAACATTCTTAATTAATCTTGAACCAGAGATCATCGTATTCATCCTGGAAGTCTTTGTCCTTTTCTTATGTTTTGTCAAATATGATAGCTTGTAATGGAAATTAAAAATTGTTACATTTCTCGTTATACCTCCATGACATTATTATCAACAAGCTAGTGGGATTTTTCCAATAAAAATAAGCTCAAATATAATCTCATTCGATCTATTTTAGTTGTACGTAATTGAAAGTTTTGCAAAAATGATTTAAATAGACGGTAATTAAAAGAAATGTGGTTAATTTTAAGATTAAAGAAGTATACCTAAAATAAGTATAATGAAAACAAGTTTTTCAATTCGTACGCTTTATAATGGAACATTAATTTCGTGAAACACTATATTGATTACTGTATGCGTATGCGTGTGCGTATGTATAAAAGTGGGTGGTCATCTATTGTTTCTATTTTAAATGCGTATATAAGTTGTCTGAGGAAATAAACTCGACAAAATAATGTGCGATGATGAAGATAAATCTAAATTAATAGTAAGCGAAAATAAGCGAATAAAGGTGATGTATTTTGGCTAAAAAGACGTATATAAAATTGTTCTCAATAGAACGCTTTATGTAACTGTGTATTGTTACAAGTTGGCAGGACATATAAATGTTATTCGTGTATAATTAAACAATTGATTACGAGTCATTTGACGTAATCATTGAACAAATATTTACTTTAACGTGCATTTTTAGAATAGCCACGACAATTGTAATACGAATATAATTGTTAAAAATCTAAATTAAAATAGAACTCGACAAATTCGGTATTAAGAATGAAATTAAAACAATTAACAGAATGTTTCGAAAATGCATTCAAAGTCAAACTTAAATACAAAGTTATATTTTATGTTATTTGCTTATTGTTATAAGGAGGATTATTTAAATGGACATTATTATTGAATATTTATCTGTTTATTGGAAAACGTTAAGTTGACAGAGAGTTGTACTTAATTTAGAATACATGGCGAGAAAACTTAATTAAGTATTTACAAAGTACGACATTCACATTCGAAAAACAAAGTAGTTACGATTGGACATTAAACATTTAATCCATAACTGAGTAACTAGATTTAGAATATATTAAATTTTTGGAAAGAAACTTAATCAAGTATTTACAAAATACAATATTCATGTTTATAAAATAAAGTAATTACGATGGAACTATAATGATCTAATTCATAAGCCGAGTAAGTAGACTTAAAATACATTAAGTTCTTGTAAGGAAACTTAATTGAGTATTTATAAGGTACAACATTTACGTTGAAAAGTAGAATAATTACTGTGGAAGATTCATGATCTAATATTCATACCAGAGTAAGTAAAGAGGGAAAGACTATAAAGAAACGGGTAGAATCGCGCAGCATCAGAATCGCGCAGGCTTCGTTCTTGCAGCATCATCGGGGACAATCTTCATAGCAGTACCAAAAATTCTCACGGTGTAAATGGAAGCTCAGAATTAGTATCGTGGTGTACAATCACTACAGGAACCTGTGATAAAGTTCTCCTATTTTCTGTATCCCTTGTTCTTCTTTTTTTTCTTCTATTTATTGGTTGTGGTTAAGTGAGTGTGTGAATAAATATCTCAGCGCAATGCAATGAGATAAAAATTGGAATACGATTGGAAATAAAATAAACTTCGACCATAATCTTCAGCTGTCTGCTCTCATAATTCAACAGGATCCTAGGATAATCGAACTCTTCGATGGCAGACCACGATAATACCTACGACGACGAGGTAATTTACCAATTTATTTCTTGTTTTTATGGAATATTCTTTGTTTCAAAATGATGGTCGAAAATATGAAGCTCTTTAATGTGAATCATTGAGAAATTATCTTAGGACTATTATAACGCGGTAGTCGATGGTTTTATAAATTAATCGGGTGTACAGTGGACAACTTTAATATTCAAACACTTTCAGATTTTTATTTTGTTTATAACTTTGTTTATGATGAAGGATAAAGTAATTAAGACGCGTATAGTATTCAAACATTGAATTTAGTGAATAAAAGAAATTTTATTTATATATCAGGTGTAGGAATTAGTCTGTGACTCTTTAAAGTAATCTTAGCATTTATTTATTTAAAGAAAATCATATTTATGATACAAACGAATATGACAAATATATGCTATACATAACCAGAAGGCAAATACGTCTATGCAAATCGAAATATTAATATTACTCAATTAATTAATACAACATATTCTACACGTATTATGTATATTTTTCGTTTGTTTTTTATATTAGTGGACGTCATAAATTAGAGTTATGAATAGAAACAAATAATAGAAAAATAATTTCTACATGTAACAATTGCCAAGTACATTTGTAACCTGTTAGAAGAACAACAATAAGTAAATTTCGTGGACTACTGAACTTCGAATACATAAATAAGTTGTAATGACTATATATATATGACTGTATATAGATTCATTATAATGGAAATCAGATTGAGAACGGTAATTTAACGTAACAAAATATTGAATACATACTTTGAGTTAAAGTACAGTTGTAAACGATTGAATATAAAATCACGGAATTAATTTGTACACGTACACGATGTTTCTTTTTATTATTAGTTAAATTATTAGTTAAATGTCAGGTCATCGTAAATAAACACTATTTTAATATTTTATTGGGTATTCTTTTCAACGAATAATTTCTTTGAAACGTTGACGTATATCGGTGATAATTTAAATACATATTCAGCTCCGATATTTATTTAAATTACTCCATTTCTCTTTTAGTGATTGTTTCAGCATTTCCTTTGACGTTATTTTTGTTTTCTTAATTTGACTGTCTAATTCATCCTATAAATATTCAATAGGTTTTGACAATCTCGTTGACATGTGACTTTTTACGAGCAACTGGTCTATTGTAGTCATATTCTTTACGAGTTCTGTGAATTGTTTGTGGATGAACTGATTTACCATATTCATGGAACAACTCGTTAGCTATTTTTGACGCCCCAATATGTACGATTTGCGTTTATTTATTATAGAAATTTACAGTTATTTTGACTATCCAGGACCCTCGATTGGCCTTTTTAAAATAACTTTCAAAGAACTTTATAAATAACTTTCTAAAATTGACTTGGCCTTAATAAAACAATATCTGGTACAGCACTCTCACTTGTATAAAATAAAGTCACAATTTCTCGATAGCTGTTGCTATTTTTTATATTAAAACTGGTAAACTGACGTCAAATTAAATATTTTTACTCTTACGTCTTATTTTCACAAATCAGTGAAAGTTTACTAATTTACGAATCGACACAAAATTAGTTACATAGGATATATCTTTAATACTGTCTTTACAAATAGAACAGTCATTGTAATTAGTTCATATTACAAGGCTGGTAAAATAGGGAGACTGTGATCAATAGAAAGAAGTAAAATAACTCAAAAATAATTAATCTATTACTTTTCTTGGCACGCAAAATGTTTTCTAACTGTTCTCATTTTCTTTTTTAATCCAAAACTATTGCTCCTTTTTTTGTAACTAATTTTTCAATTGACTCAGGCACGATGTCTTTTCAAACGTGTGTCGAGGTAAAAATGTCTAACTATAATATTTTATTACTACTTCTACGTGGTATGTAATATATATGTTATATGTTTTTATGATTTGTACACCATGTAATGTACACAAAAGTTCTTCCTTACGTAAAAATGACGAGCAATATACATTATCATCTATCTACTACTATTTCTACTTTATCAGAGTAATTGTACAGTCCAAACAATAATACTCTTTTAATACCAAATATTCTGGATATAATTTAAGCGACTTACCAAACAGATAGAGTATAAAATGAAGTCGTTGCAAGATATTTGATCAAAAAACTTTCGAATTTACGCCAGTCTCCCCTTACTGTATACCAAAGTGTCCGAATATTAAAGTAACGTCAAAAATTAGATATTGTAACACGCACACCTAGTTTTAAATACATTTCTTGTGAATGTTTCGCGTAAAGATAAGTTCTCATATTCTTAAGAAGGAAGTTCAGTTGAGGACGCTGAAAATGAGGCATTCTTTAAGAATTGTTTAAAAATAATGTATCAAGCGTATCTTTATGAAACTTACAGGGTCTTTTATTGGATCTTTAGCGATGATAAATAATTTTGTTTAGTACAAGATTATACGTGGAATTTTTTAGAAATGCGTAGAAGACTGCCTCAGATTCAACCGGGCTCACCCCTTAAGAATACGTTGCTGAGACGCCAGCGTTGTGTACAGCTTACACGCGGCGTCTAAATAGGGGTAGCGTTGAGTTTGTAAGTCAGTCGAGTAGGCGCAGCGACACGTTGTGCATCGACTGGATGATCAGGTGAGACTCTTCACCCTTTTGTCTCAGAGCCATTTCGCTACAGAATATACAAACAGGAATCATGTCGTATGAAAGAGGGCAACTACATTAAGAGTTCAAGAGTTAAATGTTTTTCGGGATATTTTTATTTAAAGACAAGAATTTACATAAGGTTTCATTAACTTTGAGAATATTTTAGGTACGTTTTAAAGTATATTTGATCATTTTTACAATACATTTTACATAGGAATTTTTGAGATATCGCATTTTTTTCGAAACCATATTTCTCACAATCTGTGGAAATGATAATACAAAAACTAATCGACTAGTTTTCAAACATTACATACGTTTACTTTATTTACATGCCTTGAGTATAAGGTGAAAAGTGGGAAGTGACATACCTGGACGAATGCTAAAGTTTAGTTTTAAATGAACGAGCGAAGTGTAAAGACAAGTGATAGTCAAACTGCAACGAACAGCGAAAGCGTTATTTTAAGTTTATATCTATACTGACAAAAATTTATCGATAATACTACAATAGTCATTGTGCAATCGAGTTCGAGTCGCAACGTCGAGATGATAACCAAACCTTCAAACAAGCTACCAATAGTTGCCGCATGAAAGGGGCATCCCTGCACCTATGAGATGGCAACCAAACCGACAAACCGGCTAGCGTAGGTTGTCGCATGAAAGGGGCATCCTTGCGTCTACTTGATGACATCTAACATTTCGTTCACTTATCGTTCAGGGTGCGTCAATCACCAGTAACTGACAGTAACTTTTTGCTAACTTTTCTATCAGACAGCGTTAGTCACCAATGGCTTACCACTAACATTTCCGATCACTAACCTTTCGTTCACATTTGGAAAACTCCTAACACCTGCTAACACCTTATAATACCTTTTAATATCTCCTAACAAATCCGAACAACTCCAAATGCGTTCTAACAACATCTTACATCTCCTAATACTTTCTGACGTTTCCTGATACCTCCCAACACCTTCTAACACTTCCTGACACCTCCTAACAAACTCTTATATCTCCTAAATTCTTCTAACATCTCCTAACAACTCATAGCAACTCCTAACAATTACTGACATATCCTAACACCTCCTAACACTTTCTAACATTTCCTGACACCTCCTAACAAACTCTGACATCTCCTAAATTCTCCTAACATCTCCTAACAAATCCTAACAATTACTAACATATCCTGACACCTCCCATCATACATCTACTAACACCTACGGACGCTGATACAATAAGGTAAGTTTCAAGATAAAATTAAAAATTGACCCACATCATCGAAACTCATGTTCTTCTGATACCAGGAGTAAAAATCCGACATTTCCCATCCCAATTTCGAGCGGGGCGATTTGCAACATTGTTGAAGTTGTCGCTGCTCAAAATTCTACAAAGGTGCAAATTGATTCGCTCAAAAGTACAACAATGTTGCAAAGTCGAGTCGATTTTTCGGATTTTGTCACATTTTGCCGAACTTCTGAGTTGCCACTTTGTTGTACTTTTGAGCCCCCGCAACTTTGTTGCAATTTTGAGTGTAACTTACAAAATTTGCCACATTGTTGCAAATTGCTCCCCCACACAAATTCGACAAAGTTGCAAGTTCAACAATGTTGCAAACCGCTCCCCACAGAATCCAACAAAGTTGCAAGTTCAACAATGTTCCAAATCACTCGATGTTGAACTTGCAACTTTGTTGAACGTCCGCGGGAGCGATCTTGCAACTTTGTTGAACTTGCAACTTTGTTGAATTCCGCGGGGAGCGATTTGCAACTTTGTCGAACGCCCGCGGGAGCGATTTGCAACTTTGTTGAACTTGCAACTTTATTGAATTCCGCGGGGAGCGATTTGCAACTTTGTCGAACGCCCGCGGGAGCGATTTGCAACTTTGTTGAACTTGCAACTTTATTGAATTCCGCGGGGAGCGATTTGCAACTTTGTTGAATTCCGCGGGGAGCGATTTGCAACTTTGTCGAACGCCCGCGGGAGCGATTTGCAACTTTGTTGAACTTGCAACTTTATTGAATTCCGCGGGGAGCGATTTGCAACTTTGTTGAACTTGCAACCTTGTTGAACTTCCGCGGGGAGCGAATTGCAACATTGTTAAACCAGGAAATATCACAGATGTGAGGCGAAATTATAGGGAAATATCACAGAAATGAGGGGAAATTATAGGGAAGTGTACCAGGAAGTAAACGGAAATATACCAGGAAATGGAGGAATATTAAAGGGAAATGTGTAAGGAAATGATGGGAAATTAAAGGTAAATATACCAGGAAATGGAGGGAAATTAACGGGAAATATACCAGGAAATGTGCAAGGAAATGAAGGGAAATTAAAGTGACGTGTGCCAGGAAATGAAGGGGAATTAAAGGGAAAATTTCCACGATGTTGTATATTACGTCATTTTTCATGAGTTATTAGGAGATGTTAAAATATGTTAGAAGGCGTTAAGAGGTGTTAGTTGATACGTACCGGATTTCCTTTGTGCCACCTCTTCTTGTATCATGTTCTCCTGATACCAGGAGTAAAATTTGACCAGAATTTAATACGTACCATGTAATATCCTTTTGCCACCTTTTTGCTTATCATGTTCTCCTGATACCAGGAGTAAAATTTGACCAGAATTTGATACGTACCATGTAATATCCTTTTGCCACCTTTCTTGCTTATCATGTTGTCCTGATACCAGGAGTAAAAATCCGATCAGAATTTCATACGTACCATGTAATTCTCGCGCCACCTCTTAGCATATCATGTTCTCCTGATACTAAAATGTAAAATTTGGCCAGAATTTTGATACTTACCGCGTATTCCGCGTGTTACCTCTTTGCGTATTATGTTCTGATACGTGATGGTGATGAGTGAGAAGGTGACACGAATCACATTCGGCGTCAATAGGTGGTAGGAGATGTTAGAAGGTGTTAGGAGGTGTCTGATGTTAGCCAGTGTGTAAGCCCGGTTGCTACATCGTTGGCGCAGAGGTGCCCCTTTTATGCGACAACGTGTGCTAGCGGTTGCCGTCTTGTAGGTACAGATGTGCCCTCGTTATGCGGCAACCACAGGTAGCTTGCTTAACAGTCCGATTGTTATCTCGACATTGTCGCGTACTCGATTGCACAATAACTATATAAAGATCGAAATTATAAATCATTTAAAAAGAAAGATATTAAACAAATGATTGATCCTGTCGTTACTAAGATATAATTTATTAAAATCTGTAACTGGACGTAGAAAAGTGGCGCAGTATCAGACAACGTTGTCACCACAATCATGTCTTGAGTATTACGAATGTATGTGTAGATATACGTATTGATAAATTGATATATTATGGATATGTGAAAAGAGTAAGGCTGTACTTTGGCAAAAGTTTTCAATTGACAATTTTCGACTTTTGAACATGAATATTTCGAAACAACTACCTTCAATATTTGTAAATGAAATTTATCTGTCAGTAGCATTAGTGAGTATCTTTGTGACAGGAGCTAGTGTCAGCGAACCCGAATCAAAGGAACTGGCGTGGAATTTTGATAGCTCTACTCGTAATTGTTGCGGTCCTAGCTTTGATTGTGACATCGGTTGCCCTACTGACACCACCGGACGAGGGTCCTAGAGTGCGAGGTACCCGATTACGACTCTCCGAGGTATGTAACAGAATTTATGAGTACGTCATTCAAATTGCTACACATTCGTATTTAGTTCGCAGCATGCCTTAAGGGAGCCGTTCATAATCCAAATCGACTATCTCCACTAAAATTCCTTAATAATTAGCTATAAGATCATTTCTTTCTTCGAAAGACATCACCGACCCTTCGGGGTAAAACACCACGGATAGTTTAAGATTCCCTGAACTCACTGTTGGACAAAACCCTGGGCTTCGAATAAATCTGAAGTTTGCCGATACGTTTGTCTCGTTCCTTTCTTTAAAAAGTGTACAATAGAGGAAACGAGACAAACGTATCGGCAAACTTTAGATTAATTCGAAGCCTAAAGTTTTATCCATCACTACCTGCATTGGCTATACTGTACTGTAGCCTATCCATTAAACTCCCTACAGTGGACTACAGACAGTCTACGTTAGGGATTGGTGCACCGTCAAACATTCAAGTTATATTTGATTAGTAAAGTTGTAGACTAAGTGAATGACAAAGTGTCGAAGGAAACATGTGACACAGGCCTGTTACATTTTTATAACTATCTCATACATGAAAATTAAATTATACTCCTTCACCAAGCCTTGTATCGTCCTACAGTTTCATTATTATAAACATTTAACTGCGTTATGGTTCCACCGAGGAACCACGTTAAGGAAGACGTAGTAAGCAAATAACTCCATCGTAACGTGACCACGATCAACGTCAGAATAGTACGCCGATGGGCAAAAGGCTCGGTCGCAATTCTATTCACAAGATCGGAAACTTCAAAGATCTGGACACGGAACCCGACAGAGAAGCCTGCCAATAGAGACCTTAGCTGGTGAGACTTCCAAGTTGGCTATCTCAGTTCAGGAAATAGACTTCACGTATGGAATCACAGGATCTGACAAAGCCAACTAATTTCTGAAAATTGGAGCTGAAAACGATACGACAGAAGAGTGCCTATGAATCACAACGACACCCGCAGCGTCAGTACTTATAGTTCTCAGTCGCAGCTGAAGCCTCAAGATCGGAAATTTCAAGAGTCTGGACGTGGAAAATGAACACAGAAGTTTCACAATAGGAACGTCAGTGGCTGAGAACTTTCAAGCTGGCTTTCTCAGATCAAAAACTTCGTTTTGGACGCGACGCGATTCTAAATGATAACGCGCGGTCGACAGCGCGGTCGATAGGGGGAAACCCCCTCCGGAGCTGTAAATTCTTAATTATCATTACGTAAACGATTACTTTGACCAAGTAATTAAATAATTGCCATTACAATTACTTTGTCGCGTGTAATGGTATTTGCAATTACTTAACTACTACCAGTAATCCAATTACTTTTTAATAACTACTTATAACTGCCCAAAAAGTAATTAAAAGGCGTCTCAAATCTAAAGTAGTTAAAAATACCTAAAAGTAATTAAAAGGTAACTACTTTTTTAATTACTTCCAAGTAATTGCAGTTACATGGACAGTAATTGTTAAAAGTAATGATAACTGTCTTCGAATTACTTTTAACTAATCTTAACAAATCTTGATACATTACAGTCAGTGTAATAAGTATTCCTACAGCAATCAATTTAAAATGAATGGTTCCTGTACTAATACTTATTACACTGACTGTATGTACACAGGAAGGTACAAAGTGTAGCGTTGTGCACAACTCAATTGGAAAAAAGTAATGTTTACGATGTCCAGTAGGACTACGAATATTTTTCAATACTATGCCATTTATACTAATGCATTGCTATTTTTTAATTCATGATAGAAATATCTATCATCTGCAATGCTGTAGCCCTTGGTCAGCCTATTTCTTAGCTCCCTAGTAT
>NC_071980.1:20802633-20807244 GCF_026283585.1 Hylaeus volcanicus
CGTGAAAAGATCTGCGCATTTCATAAATAAATAAAGAAGAAGAAATTATTTTACTAAAGTGTTATAAACGCATATCTCAATAACTATTGATGATACGAAAAAATTGTTTATACGTAAATTGCAGGATACAATGGGCTCTCTATCGTGGCCCAAACGAAATTTTTGTTATGTTATTAATTTAAGAGATATGATGGTGAAGTTTCTTTTTTTTAATGGAACTATGTATACAGTTTTTTGGGGATCATGCGATAGTACTTTTCAAGATGAATTTATTGAGGCTCAATGTATTTACCCGATTTTTATTAGTTTTCAACCTAGAACGCTTTGGAATTTACTGATTTTCAGTGGAAAAGTCTCGTTTTGAGTGACAAGTCATAAAAGCGGCCCTACGCGGTCACTGAAACCAAAACTTTTCCACTGAAAATCAGTAAATTTCGAATCGTTATATCTTGAAAACTAATAAAAATCGGATGAATACATTAAAGCTCAATGAATTCGTTTTGAAAAGCACTATCGCATGATCTCCAAAAAAAATATATAGTTCCATTTAAAAAACGAAACGTTACCATCATATCTCTTAAATTAATAACATAACAAAAATTTCGTTTACACCGCGATAGAGAGCCCATTGTATCCTGCAATTTACGTATAAACAATTATGTCATATCATCAATAGTTATTGAGATATGCGTTTGTAACACTTTACCGTGGACACCCTGTATATACGTACATGACATAAATAGTATATCAATAGTTGTTTATAAGATTTTGTAGCGAAACCTACCTACATTATTCAATTATTTGTTTCTCTCAGGTCTAATATTATAAATAACACATACAATGTGTCACAATCGGACATAGAATATAATATAATTATAGCAATTATTGTTGATTTGTCATCCAGCTCTGCTAATACCAGTTAAAGTTCAAAACACTCGAGTGTTACGCAATATAATATAATTATTTCATAATGTTATAAACTTGCACGTAACTGTCACCTGAAAGTACAAGTTTACACAGCCTACTGATAGACTTCAAGTTGTGTAGCGTTACGTCGATGATTACGGCAAATAAAACGCGACTTGTGTCGCCGTGTGTACGAAAGTGTCTAGGGATATTGCAATTGGAAAACACCCGTATTTGGCGATTCTACGTTAGGCAAACATTACTTAAGCCCTAGAAACGGTCAGTGGGGAGCTGCCGGGCTATACAACATACTGTTTCATATTTATTTAACAAGCTCTTCTCTTCAAATTCGACATTAACAGTTCAACTGTCTTCGTGGCGCGCGCTTTCTCGCTTTCTCTCTTCTTCCGCTTTTTTACTATTCCACTTATCAGGCACTCGAATCTCGTTCACAGCATCATCGTATGTGCCCATTATCTTTCACACGAATTTGCTCTCCTTCTCATTCTTTCTCTCGATTATATTCTCCTCTATACATACATATCGAATACTTTGATCACCAACGTTATCATTTCATAGGAATTATTAGTAAGGAACCCTTAGCAAGTAATTTTAGACTGTTTTAATATGAGATGAATAAATTTTCAGATACTTTCCGGAGAATTAGTACCTCTTCTCTTCAATGGATCATGGGCAAGCGAACAACACATTTGCTATAGAGATGCTTGGGGTGGCATTTCTCTCTTACACGTTTCACAAAGAAATGTTACGTCCCGCAGTTTAATGCCTAACGAAACTTTTGTAAGTGCATGATAATCGTTCAAATATTTTTTAATATCGTATTTGATGATAAATTAAATAAGCTAATATTATAGAATTTTTTAATCGATCGGACGCGCGTTTAACTTCACGATTGTCTTATTATAGAGCATCTTGATGATCGGAATGTATTTGTTTATTTACACTAGGGTCTTTATTTCAACGATTATTAAAATCTGTGTTATGCTCCCTCTAAATACATAAAAAAAAATTCCTGCGAAATTTGAACGCTTAATTTCGACATTAACGCGTGTCTAAAACCTTTGAAAGTTTTAAATTGAGAATACATGCAATTTCTTTAATCGGCTACTTTTGTTTATATCTTCAGTAAAAATTAATGAAATGATTTGAATTTTGGCATGGCAATTACTTATAGTAATTAGAAACAAGCCCTACAAAACCTCAAATTTTTTTATTACTCAACTATTCTATTATTTAACTATTTCTATTACTTAAAACATTCTAGTAATATTATTTTAAAAGTTTTAAATTTGAACTTATTTATTATTTTTTTTATAAAAGTTCCATAAACAAAAATTCTTTAATTGTTCTCATTAAAGAAGATTTTTATCTTTTGTAAATTCTCCACGGAAATCTTCCATTTAAAACATTCAAAATAATAGTTTCATACATATTTACTGGGTTGATATATAAGGAAATAATTAAGATAAAAATCTGGAATTATTAGGAAGTGTTCCTATTATTATAAGTCTGATTCTATTCTAGTCCTACTATTATAGTCTGTCAAATTTCAAATCATTTAATCAATTTTTATCGGAGTTATAAGAAAAAGTAAACGATTAAAAAAATTGCATCTATTTTCCGTTTAAAACTTTCGAAGGTTTGAGGCACGCATTAATGCTCAAATTAAGAGTTCGAATTTTGCAGACATTTTTTTTACGTACTTGCAAGGTATTCAAAGGGCGCATAACGTAGATTTCAAAACTCGTCGAAATAAGGACCACTCTGATTTACACACATGACTTCTAACAAAACGCAACATTAAGAAGTATTTTTTCATTTAGAGGAGACTGAATCCTGCCAAGTTCTCGTTGTCACCGGATCGTAAATACTTACTTCTAGCACATAATGTGAAGAAACTCTTCCGATACTCGTATTTAGCGCAATATACAATCTATGATGTGAACACACGGTTAGTAAAAACATTTTGTAAAGTACTTTTTTAATTCAATTTACATAGTGTAGAGGATTGTCGGAAATACAGTAGAGTTCCGATTACGGGAAGTTATAAGTAGATGATTTACGAAAAAGAAAAGAAAATAAACAAATGAAATCAATTTGATAATATAAACCTTTTTTTGTTCGTAATAAAATAAGATATCACTAATCGAATTTTTGATTAGTTCCGACGAGATAAACACTACGATAAAGAGAATCTTTTCTCTGTACTACATGTTTCAATATTTCAAGATCATCAACATTATATTAATTACAACATTACAAAATACGTTTTATCACAATAGTCTCAGGAAATGCCTATGTATATATTCCCGTATCGAGACTGTTATTATTCGTTTGGGTTTCGCGGGAAGCAGAAGAGACAGAGGGAAATGGAAAAAGAAAACGAAGGTTATTGTTTCGTACTTGTCCCATGAGTTCTTGATATACCGACGGATTTTCAAACGGTCTAGGGCGTACCAAACACCGCAAGGAATAGTTCAGCATTAGCATCGAATAGTTCTAAGCTCAGATCTTTCTTAAACACAGGGAAATGGTACAAGGGATTGCATTTGGAAATTTGTGCACGCACGAACTTACGCACACGTTTTGTGACGTTGGGGGAAAGATTGTGAATTTCGCCAGTACGCACGCGAACAACCGGGCCCTTACGGTGTGATGACAACACTAAAGTGTGGCAACCATCTTTGGACGCCTTGACCCACAAGGATAGATTTCCAACCCGGAAGTTCAGAAAGCTTCTGGAGTTCATGGAGCTTTGGGGTTGTGTAGAGCATACGTAGGTATGTAATATGCAAATTGTGTTTGCTGCCAAAATTCATTTGAAGGAGACGAAACTAACCCCTGAAAATTCTGCAACTGTTCGATTCCACTTTTAATTCGCAAAATGTTTGCGATAGGACAAACTTTCCAGACAAAAGTTGCTTATTTTAATTAAATCTAGTCAATAGTAGAAGATACGTATGAAAGATAATTATGAATCAGCATGGTCCATTATTTAAATTCAAATATTAGATGTAGAAATTAATTCAGTGCCTTTATATTCAATCGATAAGTATTTATTTATTATTCATATTTTGTTTTGTCTAGTTTAAATAAAAATATTTACTTGGTATCTTGCTGTATTAATTAAGCGCGTTTACGAGTAGATGCTCTTTAGAAGACTACCATTCAAAAACTACATTTCGTATTCCACATTTCGGATCCGGCCTTGACATTTCAGTATGTTATTTTAGAGGCTATAGACTATTAAACAATGCAAAAACAAAATCGATTTTCCAACAATTTTACACTGGTGATCCCCCTTAAAGTACCAACCTTCTAAGTTCTCAACCTGATGGCCATTACAATTCATCTGTACACAGGTTAAACCACATTTTTCACAAATTGGTTTGTGATACTGCAGTTAGGAAATTTGCAAGGCATCTTTTCGATCCAAAGTGGCACGAGTACATCCTCGTTGTTGCTAGCTAATCACGAAATTCAAATTGACAGAAGTCTATGGATTATCTGTGATTTAATGTACGTATTAATTTGTCCAATAGTGTGTTATCATAATATTACATCAACTTGAATGAACCTAAGTATGAAGTATACTTAGTCCATCGTTTCGATTGCGAGATTTGTTACAGAATTGTCACATGGGTCTACAAAAGGTTAAATATTCTGGTATCTATGTAAGTCCTG
>NC_071980.1:20807254-20849205 GCF_026283585.1 Hylaeus volcanicus
CTCTCCTCTTCCTAAGTTCCTCTCTCTGTCTCTCTTCCTTCCACCTTCTTTCTTTTCAGCTTACTGTAAGCCAATTGACCCAACGAATCGCGAGGGGGATGCTGCATCCTAAAAAATAGAGACTACGTCAGAATAATAGAAAAGACAAATAGTGGAACAAGAAGAGGGAAGGAGATCAGTACTAATGCACAGTAATAAGCAACGTGAAACAAAGTTGAGAGACAGAGACATGCATCCAAGAAGTGTGTTCTCCACACCTATGGCGATATTTGAAGAGAGAGCTTAGTAGATATTTATTTAGTAACAGTGAAAAGTGGGATGGGACGGGATCTGTAAAAAATATATAGTGTATTCGCACCCCTTTATTAATCTTGAGGAGCTGCAACAACGCCTTCAGCAAGAAATATGCAAAATTACGGAACACTTGTTGTAACGTGGGTACTTGCCGAAGGTCAGAAATAGTTCGGATAACTTTTACCATCAATAACTTCCTAACGAACAAGTTTAGGGCACCAGTATGTTAATACTTTTTTTATAAAGCATAAGAAACTGCATCGTTCTGTGTCGTCAAGAATATAGGTTTCCATTTTAAAAACAAGTGCAGTTGCATTTTTCTGATGCATCGATGCACAAAAGTGCATAAAATTAGTTGCATGTTATGCATCATCCGAAACCATTTAACTTTCACTTATAACATATTTTCCTATTCCCAACCGTTTAGAAGGTACAGCCTGTTCTAGTTGCGTGGGACACCCTATATACTGTAACCTTCGATGTCACACAACGTTAGAAATGAAATAAATAGATTACATTTTTCCTAATATTTTATTTACTAAAACCTTGTATTTATAAGTCTTAGTATTGTGGTTAAAATGACTTCCATTATCAAGAATGTTGTTTTCAGCTCAATAAACCTTCCATTACCTTGATTTTCAAGTCGCCTAATATTCCCCATCGTGTAGTGTAAATTGGGCCTGCATTTTTAATATGGCTCTATAAAAGAAATCCAGTGGTGACAAAACTGAGGACTTCGCAGGTCATTTCATGGATTTGTACGTCCAGACTCCAGATGAATTTAGTATTGCGATATTGTCCAAACAATTTACGAGGGGGCTCCTTGTTTGATTGATAATACATAAAACCAAGTAAACAAATTTGAAACAGTAATAATGTTTGGGCTTAGTGCAGGAAAGTTGCGCCTTTAGGTGGATTACAACTACTGTGTGAAAGTCCAGCCGTGTTAGTTAATATCTTCTGCTTTGACAAGAGCCTCTATATCTTGAAATTTCGATAAAATGTATAAAATGTGTTTAAGTCAGTTTGGAACTTATTGTTCCACGCTTATTAGATCTATACTAGTGACACTATTATTACACGATACTATTACATGTTTAAATTTGTTTTTTTATCAGCTACAAGACTACAATATTGAAAATACCCTATTCCATTAAAAAAAAAAAAAACATTGATGACGTTAAAATTTCGGAAAATATGACCATGAGCTAATTTGTTTGTCTAACATAGTATGGCCACCCCCTTAACCATACCTTTTTCTCCTCAGACATATCTTTCAGACGTATCATTAAATCTTACAAATCTTAGGTGACTCACCCTGTATTGTATGCTATAACAAACCCCGCCGACAGAATGATACGTTCCAATTCTGCCATTCGGTCTTCTAAGCGCTGCTGACAACAAAAGAACGAAACCAACGTAACATGTAACAAATACCGCAAAGAACTAAAATTTCCGGTGACAACGTCCCCCATTTACTAATTGACTGCGAAAACAACGCTTATAACTATGGAATATAGTCGAATGTAACAGAAAATCACGAGCATTGACAATTCGGTAACCTTATTCTTGTAAATTTACGTATTTACTCACTATGTATTGAATTTATTCACTATTTAATAAATTTATTACTTATTGGATATTTAAATTGATTTCTGAATCCTGAACACCAGGATTTTTCCATATTTAGAGTGTCCCATTTAAGGTGACCACCCCTAAATATCTACCCCTAAATATCTGTCTTGAACGATACGAAGAATATATTTTTAATTAATATAAAGTAATTTATAAGTACAGTTAACAGTTCTTGTGTCGCTTAAAAGATCAAAAGCAATGAGTGTTGCGTTACGTTTTTTAAATGTTTGTTTGGAGTATAAATGAACTGATATTGTTATCTGACATGAGTAAATAAACAATTTAAAAGAAAAGGTAACTGATGAGTCCATTAGCAGGCCCAAGACGCAAAGTATTCCCTCACTTCCATCTTTACCCCTTTTCAACGCTCTATACGATTGAAGGATCCAATGATATTAAATAACATTTCCTTAATAAACTATCAGTATATTATTGATTATGCTTTGCTTAGAGATATTACAATAGTAATATGCAAAGAAAAAACAGATATAATTATGTGTCTTTGAATATTAAACCATTAAAATTTGCAGTAACTGTAAGTTAGTTTCCTGATCCCTTTTTACATCAAACTATCCTTGAAAAATGAACATTTCCCTTGGTATCGGAGATAATATTCCGAGCCGCTCTTAACTTCACACCCGGTACATGGTAATCTACAACGACCGATTTCGAGTGCGCGAAAATATTTAAGTTCGTTAAAAACCTGTCTTATAAGTATGTTGTTTGCGTAGAAAATAATTAACCGCAGAAACGTTAATTAATTGTTTGTGCAAGACACAACACACGTGCATGAAAGCAATCGAATTATTAAATAAATCGTTTCGAGAATTGGAACTCTACTGTAATTAGGTACTATATTCAGATGAATGCTTTGCGCATCGGTGACTTTAACAATAATATATATATATATATATGAAATATTTGATTGTTACAGGGAAATTATACCGTTAACCCCGCATCCGGAGAAAGGTGGTCACCCTTACCTTTTATTAGCGCAATGGACCCCACGTGGCCATGGATTAGTCATGGTGCAAGACTATGATATTTATTATATAACTGGCCCTATGAGTAACACAGGATATCGAGTTACTAACACAGCGATTCCAGGTATCCTATCAAACGGATTGCCAGATTGGCTTTACGAAGGTAATGTTATACACGTACAGTGCCGTGCAAAAGCTTCCAGGCAGATAGATTTCTCACCTTATATATTAATTTTACCCAATATGATTGAAAATGGGTATAACGAAAAGATAAAATACTAAATTTATTAAACAAAAGTTTTGACTTTATGGAAATAAAGTTTTTAAAATTTAGAAAAATGTCACGAACAAACTGTGATCTTTACTGTACGAGGAGCTGGTCAAGACTGACTAAGAAACGTTATAGGAAAAAAGGTAGAAAGTATTTCTATATATTTCTATATACACTGCAGTTTTTCACACATCCGTTTAGGATCAAGTACAAGTGGCCTTCTATACATATAGAACAAAACTGTAAAAAGAAACTTGTAGCAATTACAATTCAGTGATATTTATTTAACCATTGAATATCTCGATTTAAAAACAAAGTGACTTATGTCATCGCTCGTATATGAAGATGGACATCAAGAAACTATAAAAAAAATTCTATTATCCGAAAAATCCCTTATCCGAACACCCATGCCATGAACATCATGAAATTCTACTGTATGTATGATATGATGACGGTATGATAAACAGAGTATATTAGAGTAATATTAGTAAAAATTAATTGAAATATAAGGTGAAAAATCTATTTATCCGAAAACTTTTGCGCTCCACTTTTTGTATTATCAAAAGACTTTAAAGTAAGCTTGCTATTATTATGATTTTATAGTGGAGATATTACACTGTGCGGAAGCAATATGGATGTCGCCAGATGGTCACATGATGCTGTATGCTTCTTTTAACGATTCACTAGTCGAGGAAATGCATATATCATGGTTCGGAGAAGGGAACAAAGCTCTTTATCCTGACATAAGATCTTTGCGTTATCCTAAGGTATGTCTCTTATTTTGATAAATTCTCATAATATCTCAAGCAGGTGAATACTTGAATTTATGAATTTAAGACTGTGCGTGTGAAAACTTACACGGTAGAATCTTCGTTATGTGAAGTAATTGGTGAACAAAAGTGTTCAGATAAGAGAATTTTTATACAATAAGACAACAAGTGGCTGGCATTTAATTCTATTTACTTTATCGCTATAAAAATCCAAAAATAAACATTTTTACAACGCATAAAATTAGAATTGAATGGGCTCTTCAAATATACGATTACGATGAATCGGTGAATGGAACATCTGAGATTCAATTGTGACCTGTACCAAGCTATAAGCCATTTGAGGATCGCTGAGAGTCAATTGGAAAGGAGCTGGGAACGACTTATTGTTGAATTATTCGCACATAGACATACATTTATGCTGCGACGCTGACGACTGGTGAGACAAAAGAAGCAAAAAGAGACAGAAGATAGACGATAGAAGAAAAGGAAGAAAAAAAATTTGAAAAAGAAAAGATAATACCAAATTAAAATAACAGACCTTTCAAAGATTCAGCAGCTAATGACACAATTCTAATCTGGAAAAGAAAAGAAAAGAAAAATGCCTGGAGTGTACAACCTGTACACGTAGAATATATCTTCCCCGCAGACTCTCTATGCCTATAGTAAACGCATATGATCCACATACACTATAAATAAATACGATCAGATTTATTGTTTTTGCAGCCTGGGACACCGAATCCTGTGGTACGACTGTATGTAGCTGATTTGGCAGATCCTAAGAATATTCATACAAAATGGGTGAAACCTCCAGCTATAATCGAGTATACGTGAGTTTTCTTTTAAATTGATATGCTTAAATAAATTGTGTTTCGTTAGGTTTCTAAAAAAAAATCATTATTATTTATCATGTGTATAAATTAATTCTGTGCTTTTCTAAGGTAAACGTATCATTTATTTATAAATGAAAAACCATACAACTTTCAATCTTCCCACATTTCGAAAATGCACGTATTAGTTGGCAAACTAACTATTAAAACAATTTGCGCGTTTCGTTATTATTTAACGTAAAAAAAATGGAGGGTAAATTTTAGAGTCTTAACGCTTAACTCTTCTCATCTTATTTCTTAAATGAAGTTTAAATAAACTAGAGTTATAAATAATTGAATGTAACGGCACGGAATTAATTTCTACATCTGACATATTCATTAACAGGGAACATTACTTTACGACGGCTTCCTGGGTGTCATTGACGGAAGTTTGTATAACATGGTTAACACGAGCACAGAACCTTTCCGTCGTGACTATTTGTAAGAGTCCAATGTGGCACTGTCAGGTATGTTGTAACTACTAAGCACGATTTTTATTCTTCAACTAGTTTATTAATTGTCAGATTGGGTTAGTGGGTTAAGATGTAAATGAACTGTTCACGCGCGTTTTGCACTATGTAAAGTAAATATTTATTCACGTAAAGATATTAATAAACCTCGACTATTGCCGCGATCGTACACATGGAATGCATAAGGAATAATAAAACAATCGACATCAGCCGATGGCGCTGCCACGATCCAAGCCGATGTCGATATATTTCCTAACATTAATCTTTAATTAACTTTACATTTTCCGTAGGAAATTCAAAGAATAGTACCTGATTATCGTGGTTGGGTGGACACACCACCCGAACCACCAATCTTCTCAACAAACGGGAGCAGTTATATTGCTATAAATCCTGTTAAGGATGGTCCAAGTGGTTATTACAGACACATTGTGTGGGTGAATGTTGGCCGAAAACTGGTAGTTCCACTCACACACGGAAAATTCGAGGTCACCTCGATAGTGGCATGGGATCAAATAAACAATACCATGTGAGTTTTGTTGCATCGAATCAAATTTGTAGTAAACATTTCCGAAACAGTAACACAAACGTTAGTGTATAAATAAGCTTATAAAGGGCGAGTCATATAAGATTTGTGCCTAAAATATCTTCGTTTCTTTTAATAATACGAAGATACGTCTCAGAAATGTTTAGTTTGGAGGGGGACATACTATGACAGACGAAACAAAAATTAGCTCCAGATCGCATTTTCCGAAATTTCAACATCAATGTATTTTTTTAAATGAAAAAGGGTATGTTCAATATTGTAGTCTTGTAGCAGACGCAAAGACAAATTCAAACGTGTATAAAACGTTGATCTTCGTATGATCGTACACTTTTTGGGGGGAAAAATATGTAAAAAGTTGCTTAATCTTCAAAAGTTCCTAGCTCTTTTAATAATAAACATTTTGGATCGAAACTGTTTGTCATTGCAGATCTCATGGAATCCTACAAAAAACATATATAAACTTTTTCTCTAAAATGAAAACCCAATTATTTAAAAATAGAAGAAAGATTTTTTAAGAATTCGCAAGGGGGGTTGTTCATTGCTTTTGATCAAAATCTAAATTCGTCTATAAAAATTATTTATTACTGGTTCCCCTATTATAGCTCGGGTACCTCGGGATCGCTAAACCCGTACTGTAGTTACAATCAAACATAGCTACAGCATCCCGGGTTGTCACTATTCATGCATCAGAAGTAAAGTTCGTACGCGTTGCAGAAGAAAGTTTCAAACCAAATGCTTATGCGCAAACATTAGTATTATACTTATGCTTTCGAAACAAATTTTGTTTAAATATTTTTTTATACAATGAATAACTTTGTAAAGTAAATAATACTTAAAATTTGATTCAGCTTGCATAATAAATAGAAATGTATGTAGCAATTTTTAGGAATATTTTATAAATGTGAATTGGAAAAGTGTATGTATTGTTCCAAGTTCTTTGGAGTATTAAGGGAGTCAGTGGTCATTTATGTGGAATACTACCAGTAATTTTCTAGATAAGTATTCTTATATGGTTTTAGATAGCGAATTAAAAAATGGTATATAATTCAATTTAAAAGCAAAATTTTTTCCATATTTTGAAAAAAAATAATCGTATCACAAAATCCATACCCTTATTTGTTTGATTCTTTTCGAAGAGTATGCAAAAAAATTTTATTCGAATAACTTCATTTTTTGAAGGAGTTATTTTGACTTATATGGAAAGTTTATCATAACTTCCATGTTTTACTTGCAATTTGATTGCAAGTTATTCAATGCGATAACGACACCATTCTTGACTCTAATCTAACCTTTTTACTTAGATACTTTATAGGTATTCCAGCGATGAGGCCAGGCCAGAGGCACCTTTATTACGTGAAATCTGAACTACCGCATGTAGGCTCGTCCCTGCATCCCGCTGTTTGCATGACTTGCACAGAAATATTAGACGGGAGTCGGAATAACCATCGGAAAACCCTCGCTCGTCACAATAGCGCTTGGTCGGTCAATAATTATATTCACGACCATTATGAGATGCAAACAGATACTACACCAAGCGCGGAACAAAAACCGCCGAAGGAGAAAGTTACGAAGAAACAAAAATTAAAAGTACATGCGCCACCAAGTGAGTATCGATTAACAGAAAAAATTCATGATTCAATTGCACATACAGGATGCCCCAAAACTCCTGTAAGAACCGGAAATGGGGGATAGCTGACACGATTCTGAACAACAATTTGTCACAACAAATGTCTTGCGACAATGTTTTACGAATTATTGGGCACGTTAAGAACGTTTAGGCGTATCTTTAATTTTTGTAGGCAGAATGACAATAAAATTTCGAAATAGTTCGATGATAACAAGAGTACCATAGATTCAGAAATAAATAAGAAGTAAATAAAAATGCAGAGAATTTAAATCAACTGAACACCCAGTTAACTTGAAACTTGTCAAGCATCATGTATGGATTGCAAAAGATTATTTTCTAATACACTCACGATGTTGTTCATTTTCTAATTTTGCAATAGCATACACGTATAGTGCAAACAAACGATGCAATTACGTGCAGACATCTCAGCTTTTGTTCTTTCCTCTCGAATCCAATTTCCAAACGTGTTAAAGATGCATCGAAACATGCAAAAACACGAATTTTTGTTAAAGAAAAATACTCATTTTAACAAATATCTTATCACTCGTTTGGGTTTCTTGTATATTAATGAGGTATCGTATATAAAGACGATTAGTTTCGAAGGATCGGCGCCCAAATGATATCGAATGCATGATTTTATCGTTTACTTATCCACCGTTCTAACGGAATGCTTCTTTCTTAATTTTAGAGTTTACCGAAGAACCTTGTCAATACCACAATGTTATATTTCCACCAGGCAGTACAAGCTATTTCGTGTTAGAATGTTATGGACCTGATATACCAACCGTTGCTTTGTACAAAACTGAATTTCCTATGCGACGACCTATTTATATTCTACAGAATAATACTCTGTTACGCGTAAGTTGTCTTTCCGTCCCACGGCTGGTTAAATTTTTATTTACAAGATTGAAGTACTTTAATTTCCTCTTTGTTCCCAATAGACACGCACAAATTGTTTTTAACGCTTCACATTTCACTCAGCAGGCTGATCCCCGAAAGTGAATCGAGTCACATCTCTTTTTTGATTGTATACCTCTTTTATTCTTTAATTTTCAGTTATTATTGTGCAATACATGAAATGAGATGAAATTGAGATCATAGAAGTATCATATAAAAGCTCGCGACTCGAATGTTGATAAAATATTAAAAAATTGGAAGTACGGTTCATTACACAAATATTTTTTTTAAATAATAACTTACGTGATAACTTTATAGTAAAAATTGATCTTTAAATGCAAGTTGTAGAATATTTACACACAAGACTCTAAGGACTACAAATTAAAAAGAAAAAAATCATACGTTGACATATAAAAGCACGATTCTGTTTTAAGATACAGTCAGTGTAATAAGTAGACTGCGGATCTTTATGCATTTATAGGAAATTTGAATGCGTAAGAACCTACAAAATGCAAACAATATGCAAGAATATAAAAAAGTTTGAAAGTAAAGTTCATGTTATAACATTTGCAGAATAAAATAAATTCCTATTTAGGTTCAATTTTTGTAGGTACATTTACAAAGATTTTATTTTGCATAAAGATCCGCAGTCTATAGTAATAAGTATTCATACAGGAACCATTTATTTTAAATTGGTTGCTGTACGAATACTTCTTACACTGACTGTATATGTAAAATGCACATGCTTCGTAACATTTATGAAAAAAAGTGTGAACCACTGAACTATTCACCTTTTTTCTAATTTTGCAATCAGAGAAATATCTCGATTCACTTCTACGTATCGCCAAGTAGTTTTCCAGCTGAAACACGAAGTAGTGAGGACAATGTACATAGATTGTAGAGTATTCATTACCGTATGCAACGAAAGATACTCATATAAACATATACGGCGTATTTGTTTTCAAGTTAGAGCTATTCTAGTGCTCCGATAGTGTGCAGCTGCTTTGTAAAAAATATTCCTTATAATCTAAATAAATCTAAATAATGTTTAGGCATTGTGTCATTGAGTTTATCGATCTTTAAACATTCCAGGCGTATATATGTACCTACATTGGATTTATTCACAGTCTTGTTGTGTACGACAAAGTATTTCAACGTTGACAGAGGTGAATAAACAATCATTTTATAGAGTCTCGAGAAATAAAAATGCAGTGGACGTAAGTCTAGAGACGGACCAAGCCAGACGATACGTTGCACAAGATCTCTGTCAGTTTGTTACAAAATCGTTCAGTGAACAAATGTCTATTAAGTGGTATTATTTTATGCATCAATCGTATGTGACTTGTTGGGTTGATTTATAGATAACTTCAGCTGCAGTTAAATAACAAATAATCATGCTTTCGGGGAACATCTTGCAAATAGGAAATTTTTATTTGTTTAGTAAATGGGAACGAGTGGTAATCAACGATGGTGATTATAAAATTGATTAAAATTGATTATGAAGTAATATTATTGAATATTATTTAAATGGAAGTTTATGCATTTATGGTAAGTGTAATTATGGGAAAATGTACAAGGATGTGCCAATTTCAAAAATATATAAAATATCAACAATAAGATACATTGTAAAATGTATCTACTATTATTCAAATGGAAGTTTATGCATTTATGGTAACTGAAATTATGGGAAAATGTACAAGGATGTGCCAATTTCAAAAATATATAAAATGTATTTTACAATGTGTCTTATTGTTGATATATCATATATTTTTGAAATTGGCACATCCTTGTACATTTTTCCATAATTCCAGTTACCATAAATGCGTAAACTTCCATTTAAATAATATTCAATAATACTACTTCATAATAAATTAATAAAGAATCTCTCATTTCTTTATGTACATCTGTAGAAATATGAATTCTCATAAACATCCGCAGTCTAGTTATAATATATTTGGAAATAAATTGTGAATTAAATAATTGAAGCTACATATTTATGAATCAGCCCAAGATACTTTTCAATAGTTCAATCAATTAACTATTCCAGAGATTGGCAATAGATTCCCCCAATAATTCTTGTTAAGGAAAATAAAAATTTATCGAGCCTTGCGAACAATCAATTTTGTTAAATCAGTTGTACGAACTCAGTTTGTCATAACTAATTATTAAATGACAAAAAAGACCATACATAGGAAAGATGATACGGGGCATATGTTTATATGAGCGTTTTTCAGTTTCGTGTCGCAGGAGTGAGTCGCACATTTTCCAAAATAATCCATATACAAACGCAAATATTTGTTATTGTAGGAAAGGGTTGCTAATCTTGCTCTTCCACAAGTTAAAACGTTCCCCGTCCAAATAAGTGGCGGATACAACGCGCAAGTGAGGTTGTATCTACCACCTGGCCTGAGGGAAGATGAAATAACACGGTATCCATTAATCGTGCAAGTGTAAGTGTATATTCAGTTTTGATCGAATATATTGCGACAAAGCATGGACAACTTTGTTTCACATATTTATCTAATACTTTTACTCTAATATTTTTTTATCTATAACTGATCATTTCCATTCTACGTTCTCGTAGATATGGAGCACCAGGTTCACAGCTGGTAACAGACGTGTTTAAAATAGACTGGAACACTTACTTGGCTAGTAGGAAAAATATGATCGTCGCGCAAATTGATGGTAGAGGTAGTGGAGGTCAAGGTTACAAGTTTCTTCACGAAGTTTACTATAGGCTCGGGTCGGTAGAGGTTGCTGATCAACTTGAAGTTACTGAGTGAGTACATATACGTAGTTAGTCCCGTAAATATTCGCACCCTATGTGTCTATTGAAGCAATTTGTCTAAATTAAATGATAGGTTTATATTTAAGTAAATGTTTAATTATAAATATGTACACGAATAAACTGTACACAAGTATACATTTCTAATGAAATATTTATTTGAAAACGTCAAACCTATCATTTAATTTAAACAAACTTCTTCAATAAACATAGAGGGTACGAATGCTCACGAGGCTGACTGTACTTGTAAATACAAAAATGATGAGATCGATTGAATAAATAATATGGAACAGATTGAATAACATATGATGAAATCGATTGTTTCCATAGTGTTGCAATCTTTATCATAAGTTTGAGCTCGTATTATAATTTACAAGGTTATTCTCCAATATTTTATTATAAAAGGGAAACCCAACCAGTGGGCCCTACCTGACTTCCACCCTTGGGACCCAGGGTCCCTTGTACACTTCAAGCTGGGGTGGAAGACATAGAGGACGTGCTGGATCACCCACAACACACGCGATAACGAGACAAGAGCTTTCTCACAAGGGAAAAGACGCGCGCCCGCTACACGTGTCCGTCTCTTATCGCGTCGAAACGTTAATTAATTTTCCCCGAATCTTCTGCTCGCGATCGTCGGTCTTCGTGCTCCTTCGTGTCGCCTCGCTCACGGTTCTCTCCACTCAGGACCTGTAGGAACTTCTTACGGCCGACCACCACCCCGATTGCGAATCGGGAGCAATTCTGGAGTTCCCGTGGGAGCTCCGCAAGGAGGGAGGGAGAGGGTGGTGATGGTTGGACCGTCCACCGATGTGGAGGTGGCCTTATCGGGGCCCTACCCACGTCACAATTTATAATATTTATTGATTATTTTTATGGTAACCCTTTGGACTCGAGACCTTTTTTTCTGGTATCTAACAGCAACTCAAGATGCTTTATTAGAATTCTATTGTCACGAATGCTAAGCTTAAATTTACTTCGAAAACGAGATCCCTAATTTAAGATTCGAAAACCGGGTCACCTTTAGCTCACCGATGATCATTTTATTGACACCAAAGGGTTAATATATGTCATATATTTGATAACGTCAATGGTGACTGCAAAAAAACTGCAAAACAACGTATTTAATAATTAATAAACTAATACCCTTGAGTTTATATATTTCATTGTTCAGTACGGTGTTTTAATTTACAAACTTTGTATCATATGTATTATAATTGAAATGATATTTATAATGGGTTAAAGTTCGTAGCGTTTTGTCGCTCGATCAAAGCAATAATGCTACGCAGGCTTGTGACAAAATTTGTAGTGTTTACGGACAAAATGAATGTTTTAGACCAGTGGTAATTGAATTATTTGGAAGATGTCACTCCTAAAAACTAGAAGAATTTCATTTTGGCTCTATCAAAATTTTGACGTCAAAGATGCATTACGCTGTGATCGACCAATCACAGAACCATGTGATGAAATCATGCAAATGGTTGAGAAACGCCACGAACTTTTTCGAATACCCTATATTATTATAAATATTGCAGGGGATTCAATTTTACATGTCAAAATTTAATAGTATATCTAATAAAAATATTTCACCTTGTATTTGCAGATACTTGCGGGACTCGTTGCATTTTGTGGATAAACAACGTGTCGCCGTTTGGGGCTGGAGCTATGGAGGATTCGTAGCCGCTCTGGCGTTAGCGTACCCCGAACAAAATGTGTTCCAATGTGGTATCAGTGTGGCACCAGTCGTTTCGTGGAAGCTTTACGGTATACTGCAGTTCGGTCTAATTTTATAAGCTGATCATTAGTTTAACATAGTATTGATATTAAAATAGCATTTTCTACGTTACACAGTTGAAAATTGTGTGTTCTTGCACATAAAAATCTCTTCTGCAATGATAAAATACTGTAGGTAATTAACATATTCAGAAAATGATATCTATTATTTTATTTGTACAGATTCGGCGTATGCTGAAAGATACATGGGTTTCCCAAGCGTTGCATCAAATTATAAAGGATACGCTGAGTCAGACGTGTACGACAAGGTGGAATATTTACGAAATAAAATGTTTTACCTGGTGCACGGCACTGCGGATGATAATGTTCAGTTTCAACAGTCTATGGCACTCGCACGACATCTAGCTAAAAAAGGCATACTGTTTCGGCAACAGGTAATTTTGTTTATCATTAGGACGTTTTTTATTCAGATAAATTTCAATTTTACTTTGAATGCATGCAGCAGTTTATTGAAAATCATGATTGAAGTACAATTTAAACCAGACAGAGAATATCTCTTGCTTTATTGCACTTGTTCTTGTTTTTTTTTATTACGCAGAAATTTTTCCAATTTTTAGGAGTAACATCTCTCAAATAATTCAATTACCACTGGTCTAAAACATTCATTTTTGCTGGTAGTAATTTACCTTTGAACGGGATATTCTAAGTCTGAATCAAAGTAATCATCTGTCAGTATCCGAGCACACAACATTTTCATCGATTTACGTATCTTTAATTTCGTGTCTGTTAGACTTCAATTTTCCAATAGAATCTGTATTGCGATAAAATATTCTTACGGCGATTAAATATATATCATTTATTTACAGGTCTACCCAGACGTGAGTCATACTCTAGCAGGCGTCACGGGTCATCTGTATTTATCGATGGCACAATTTTTGGACGATTGCTTCCAAAAACGGGCGCCGGCGGATGCGAAAGCTGGTCTAATCAGCGGTGGATCTAATCTGTAGTTATATGTACATAATGAAATTCAAAGATCAATCTAATACTTGTAATAGTATTCCATACATAAATATTACATCTCAATATGTCGAAATTGTGTTCCGTTTATTAATGTCGGTAGGATAAAAATATTTTCGCATTATATTCTATATATTGACTTGATGTAAGGAAAGGGCACACGAATAAGATTAATGACAAACCATTTAAATTATGCTTATTTCATCTTTCGGTCAAGGGCGAATTTTCGATGAGCGAAAGCAAAATAATTGCTTATTCAAGGGTACGAAAGAGACGTCGCTGCATCGAGGGTTAAATGTGGCTGGTTCTATTAAAGTGTTAGATATTCGCCAACTAAGAATAGATTAAATAGTCCAAGTACTATTACAAATTAAAATAGAGAATATTCATTTATATATATTTGTATACATGTATGTACATTATGTAAGTTCTCTTTTAAATTTTAAACGTCTTATGAAAATATTTATTAAGAACAATAATAATCTATATTTTGTTCCCTATCGGAGTACAAGTTCCTCTATTATATTCTCCCATTACTAAACCTGAACATTTATTCCTGAGTAGACCCGAACACGTTTAAAATGATATTATTTGAAATATTATTTCAGATAACGTACTACTTTATTTCATGATTATTTTCATAACTGTGATCACATTTGAAATAAAATTATTTGGGATATTATATAAAATTGCATATTATTTTATTTTATAACTATTTGAAATAACGGCGAAGTTGATCGTCGAAGTGATACCGAACTACTATATCGTCTAGTTAGCTTTCACGTATTTTTGTATTCTTTATGCACATTTTGTCCACAAAATATACAAAATGATCGAATGGGTTAATGATAGTGTACTATTTTTTGCACCAGAAGTGTACATTAGTAAACACATAAAAATGGGTATTTGTCAGAAACAAGCAGGAGATTCAAATTTAGGACAAAATAGAATAATATGTCAAGCATGATAAACAAATTGTTAAATCAATATTCGGGAGCTCTTTTCATTTTTTCTAGTCGAGTAAGGCACCAAATATCTTGAATTTATAGATTGTACAATGAATTACATAAACAAAACAAAAAAAATTTGGATCCTTTATCACCCATAATTAAGTTCATTAATGTGTTGGTACTTATTGTTAGATTAGGGTATTGAGTTGTGCTGAAAATATTTTCCAACTCTGAAAGAATAGAATTACAAATATCATACCAAGTCGCTAGCATAAATAGAATTCTAAACATTTTTTAAAAATTATGTCGTTCATCTTAAAATTTTAACAATCATTTTAAGCTGCATCTATCTCAAACACGAGAAGCTTCAACTTAGTCATCGTTTCGTACATGAAAAATTCACGTAGCATCAAAGTAATAGATAGATGATAATTTTAAAAAATGGAACCATTTAAAAATTTCTAAAGAATAAACAGATAAACGGTTTCAAAAAATTCAATCTTTGAGGACGATGATTTAAAAGAACGTGGAACTATGTAAAAATTACCAAAGAAGAATAAACAAAATCCAAACTTCGAATTACATACAATATCACGTGACTAAGGAATTCAGTCCACATCAAACCCTACCAAGCTATCCGCTCACCAGATCTCGAAATTCTCGATAAAATACCTCGCAACTCGAAATCGAATTTTCATCGTCAAAGTTCACCGAACGGAACTCTCCTTCTTCAATAAAGGATGACATGATTTTCGTGGAGGGAAATTCACACCGACCACCCTCGATCTCGCAACAAAAATTGAAACGAGAACATAAATGAAACACCTAACAGACGTTTCTGCGCGTCCTCGTGCTCTCAGTTCCGTACATACGCACATATATTCTCTATTTCCTATGATATGAACTGAAAGAAAAAAGAAATAAATAAATGCTCGAAACGTTATCCACTCTTTTGCACCCACGACAGCGACAAACAAACATTCTTTTTCCAATCATACAAAAGTAACGTTCGCACTCGATTCTCTCGTTAAATAAAAGCAACGACGTTCGAAGTTTCATGGAAACAGACGAGCTGCGCCCGGTCGTTGGCCTATTTTCGAAAAAACAGACCCAGGGCGCCGGCGAGTCCCAGAACCATCCCTGAAGGCTGCCTTCAGGGTGTGTTTGCGCATGAGGGTTGCGGCTGGCTCGCGTTTTATTGACTGAAAACCGTCGCGCGTGCGCGCCACTCCACCGTGGGAAACGTCGTTCGACCTTTCGACTTCGATACATCGATTCCCGCGTCGCTGGCGTTAACGCGAAAATTCCCGTTGCAACGTAATTTCGCGAAGGAGTTCTCTAGCGTCTGGTTGCGTTTCGCGAAATTCGTTGAGTCGCTCGATTAATTATTCGAGAAGAACAGGGAGGAGAGGAGGGATTCGCGGAAACGCGAATAAGCGATTCAAGAGGTTCGAGGTCGATCGAGATATCGCTGGAGCGGCGGCGATATCGCGACGGTGCCGCTGGAAATTTTATCAATACCGCGGCCGTCTAGTCGCTGACAGTCGTTCGTGAAAAGTACGCGGTCATCTGACGGGGTTGCCAGGACCACCGGATAGCTCTAGTTCAGGAAACCAGCAGCGACCGACGAACAACATGTGAGTAGATCGACGAATCCCTGCCACGTTCGCGAGAAGTGATTTCTACGTCGTAAAAAGAGAAGGAACCTGCTGAAACTGACGATTCCCTGCGGACGAATCTATATCCAATTGTCCCGCTATCCGCTGATGCAACCTCTACGCAAAAAACCCTGTACCTTTAACAACCTCGATCAATTCCTATTAAATCGGTTGGTCGTCGAGAACCGCAAGTGACTCTGGCAGTTTCCGTGGGGGTTTCCCCTTTAATTCCATAATTGACACCCCGCATCTTCGACGGAACGCGGACTCGGTTTGGAATGTGTGTCACTGGGAATTTAAAGCGATTCTAAATAGCTCTCGCAGCGAATTTTTCATACGACGTTGAAGAGGGGATTCCCTTTACAGTGTGATTTCTTGCCAACCCTCCGCTGTATGGTACTCGAATTCGTGGCACTCGAGGGAGTTCTCACAGCGGAGGGTGAATAACGAACTTGTAATGAAACCATAGATCCGGCGCACAGCTGGGAAAGATGCAGTCGTGCGAAACGTTGATGGAAATTATGGGGTTGCCAATTTCAAACACGAAAATGTCCCACGGAGTTTGTTATGTTCGTTAATCCCGATTCTGCTCGCTCGAGGCTCGATTCGAAAGAAATTCGATCGTAATTTCGTGGTCGTCGTCGTGTGATCGGTTCGCCGACAAGCATCGAATTCGGTGAAGCGAGTTTTAAGACGCAATTTCATAGGCCTTTGTCGCCAATCGATTTCGTTGCACGGCCAGTCCGCGATACACGCCAGAATTTCCAATAAAGTGCAGCAAAGCTTAAAGCGGACCACCGAGGCGGTTTCCTTCGGACAGTGAAATTGCGGTCATTGAATTCTGGGCCCTCGCCATGTCCCTCTTTCGTCATCGAACGGTCCATGATAAGGCTGAACAAATTGCTCGTAGATTTGCCATCTTATTCCATCGTCGACCGTTCGATTCGCGCATCTTCGCTAGGCTATTCCAACTCGACACTTTGAAGAAGGTCCGAATTATGATATCTGTCGTTTCCAACACGACGACAGTGCGAATCATAATCTTTTTCGTGGCCTAAACCAAGTACAATGACGTCAAACATAATTCTATTATTTCATACTTGATATTAAAAGGGTACTATATGTACCTTAATATGGACATTGTTCAATATTCAACTTGGAAGAAATTATAGAATTATATAATAATATTCGAATTCATGCTTTGAATTCTAGGTTTTATTATTTCAACCAGTGATGGACAACTTTTTTTGTTGTCGACATTGTCTAACATTCCACTTTGATGAAGTTGTTAAATTGTGTAATAATATTCGAATTTATGTTCTTAGTTGTAGTTGTTGTGGTAGTAAGTTGTGGTGCACAACATTTACGAATTAGATAAAATGAAATAGTTCAAATATAATTGTATTATTTCATGCTTAATGTCAATTTTATTTATAGATATATACCTTAATACGGAAATTGTTTAGCATTTAACTCCGATGGAATTATAGAATTATATACATAATAATATCCGAATTCCTGCCTTGAATTGTAGGTTTTATTATTGTGATCAGTGGTGCACAGCTTTTCTCGTTTGTAAAATAAATAAAATAAAATAATATTTCTGGAGATTTAAAAACTGCAATGGCTGATGTTTGATTTTAGATACGAGGTATTTCATAGTTAGCGTTGATAAAGTTGTAGTAAATTGCATAACAATGCTGAAATTCACATATGAATCTCACTATACATTGTTTAGACCAGAGATACTCTAACGATTCATTCATGAGGTTTGCTCTATAAAATACTTCATTTTAAAATACAAATTCTATATTTTATTCGAAACATCGTGTCGATTTAATTCATTGTAATTAACTTCACAATTAAAAATTAACTTCACAATCTAAAAATTGAATTTATATCATAGGTTCAAACAACCAAACACGACGAAACAGAAATTATTATGAAATAATATTTAATCTTTAACGCAATATTGAAGGTACTTTAGTATTTATTTTTATTTAACTATTTAATATTTGGCTTCGATGAAATGATAGCAAGTTACAGAATATTATTCAGATTCTCATCTAATAATTGACTTATTTCATTTGGTATTATTCGTGAAACGCTACACGCGGTTAATTAAAACGTCGTTATTCAAGGTTATTATTTATTTACTTTTTATACAATTTATTTTATATTGTATAAGATACATATATGTACACTTACTTTAATTTTTAAAATACATCTAAGCATAGTTTAAATCGAAAAACCAGAATTTCCATCAAGTTCCTTGAAATGAACTCCAAAAGGGAACTTTATTTTAGGCCAATTTGAACTCCAGTTTTCCTTCAACTGCGACGAGTGTTCGAGAAACCAAAAAGAAGCGATGAATATCGACGTTTCAGCGTGAAAGCAATGCTATCTGAGCGAGCCACCGTAATCGTTAACATATTTTTTGACCCGTAGAATCGTGAGCCTTAATTACGAACTCACGCGTACTGGTGGCAATCAATTCCAACACACGCGGGAACCGTACATTCTACTCGCTGTGTTTCTATATTTAGATAATCAATGCCGACCACATTTGCACCAATGTTCTACGGCTTTGGCGATGAAGCGAAAAGGTGTGCTTTCCGACGCTTATCGCAGCGAATCGGTGCAAGTAGATTATCCTCGACTTAGTCAGACAAACGTACATTAGTGTACACCGAGTCTGGTCGAAGCATACCTTGCAACCAGTGAATGGCTGATTTTTTTCAACGCCATTTTTCTTCTCTTCTTTAGGCAACTTTTTCTTATAAATAATAGAAATTGCTCCTATGTAATTTCATATTTTTTAAAAATTCAGTCTAGATGAAAGTATCGATAACCGAGTTAGCGATGAAATTAGGTGCTCTTACAATTAGCGTGATTGTTAATCGTTTCTATCATGTTCAAATTTCAACAATTTGTATTTAGGAATCACGATAAAAGAAACACTCTCACAAGCAGCTTCGCATTTCCTTTAAATAAATAATTCTGAACTATTTTATTATTAACGTTTTCGATGAATCTAAAATTAGGACACGGATGCGATGATTTTCTAAAAGAAAGTTGACGCCTTCAAACATTAGCAAAAGTTTCTTCGTTCGCGCGTCGAACGTGTCATCATACAACTTTCTAAACAGGAAAAATCGATTTTATCCAACGAGAGTTTGTTGCAACTCGTGTCGTTACATTTTACACTCAAATATATTACCAATTAGATGCTAATATAAATTATTATAAAGTACCATTTAATCCGTATTTTTCATTTATATATACTTCAAAATTTAGTCTTATTTTATATTGTAATTATTATTACACAATTTTCATATTATATAGGTCAGTTTACATATATAAGACTTTTCTGATTATTACATATAAATAAACAGAGTTTGTAACTAAATGATCCAATAAACAATTTTACAAGAAAGACTTCAGAATTTACTTTATAGTACGAAATATATTCGATATTTTTCTTTGAAATGAACGTACACGTGATTTTATTATTATAAAATAAAATCTTTAACCCTCTTTTGGATAACCCTTTATAACAAACGTGATGTCACCGTTACAAAATGCATCAGTTTCTACCTATTAATTTAATTATCACAGTGATTTAATTATGATCTGCCTTCTTCTAATCATTGAATTGTACGATTCAACATCGCAAGAGAAACAACTGAAAAAGACAAACAGAAGCACGTAGCACAATTAATAGGATAGAAAATTTTACGCGTCAAAATCAAGGCTAATCCAATAATGACGATGACCGGAGGATCAGCCACGATCGATATATTAATCCGATAACATAAGCTTCTTGAATGCATAAAGTCTCTGGACCACGTGAATGTCTCTCCTCCGTACCCCAATAAAAAATTGTTCTCTCCGAATGTACTGAAAATTTCCGTGGGAGAAATAATTACTTGGGCTTCCTGCGAACCGCAAAGTGAAAAATTTCCAAATTAATCGACTGCTTTATTTCCGTGAAAATGAATAATTAGCGAGGCACCTGCGCAAAGTTGTATATTAAAATGTGTCGGAATGAATTATGGCATGATAGTCGTTGTTAATTTCTGCTAGACTGTGGAGTACCTTTGTTACGCAAAAATAGTGCAGTGTCTAACAATCGTCCAATGGATTCGATTGCAATTTGCTTTTGAATAATGTTAAATGAAAATGGTTACTTCATTTTAAGTATTTGATGATACAACAGCAGAAGAATTCAGGAATTTTGCCTAGATTTATTTTCTTTAACGCCTCGTCTTTAGAATAAGTTTTTTTAATTTCTAGTGAAAAATCCTGTCGCGGATATATGGGTGATGTCGCAGTCAAGGTATTAACCCTTTGCAGTGGAGGACTTTTTTTTCTGGTATCTGCCAGCAACTCGAGATGTTTCTTAGCATTCTATTGCCATGAATTCTAAGCTATCTAGATTTGAGAATAAGGTCACCTTTACCTCGCCGACAATCATTTTATTGATAGTTCGAGTTCCAAAGAAATTAAACCTAAAGAAACATTAGGTATTGTAAATTTGCTACGTGAAACCTAATGGTGACTGATTGTGAGAGTCACCTCTCGAGTGCAAAGGGTTAAGCGACATCTACTTCCACGTTTCATCGAACAAAAGTCCGTGTGAAAATCTGTGTAAAAGTACCATTTGTGTCTTATTGAAAAACGAAATCCTAAAGCCTCTTTTGGAAATCGATCAGCTGTTGCTAGTCGGGTTGTTGGATAAGCGGCCAAAAATAAAACCGCTGGCTCTCTTCGACCGCATTTTAATCTGCCATCGTGCCCGATATCTCCAGAAATAGTGATTTACCGAGCCGAACACGCGCACGGAATCGAAAGCAACGACCAAGTATTCTCGCCATCTATTGCAAAAGTTGCCAGGTCGAAAGCATGAAGAACATTTCACTTCCTTAAAATAAATTGGCCTGATTCGGAGGCAAATTGAACCAGTCCTAACTGATCAATTTGTATAGTGACGATACGGACTTTAAATAGAGGAGGATGTCTGAAAATAGAATATTCTGGAAAGTTCAGAGAGATATTAACCCAAGTTGAGTTTTATAATTAAAGGTTATCGTTTGTAACGCCACTTTTAGCTTCACCCCATATTGTTCTTCGCCTTCTTCAATACATATTTTTTATTTGTAAACTTTTTTTCAAATGTTTCAATCTATCTTTGAAGATAGAACTAAATTTTACATAGAAAAGTTGAATAAATTTCTTCTCTAACTGCACTGATAAATAATAATTTAACGAAAACGTAATTATGTCATCATCAGTTATTCTGTATTCATCTTTTCTGGGTAATTTTATTTAATTTTGTTCATTTTCAATTAATTTGTATTTATCACAAAGGTACTTTTCCTGTGATCATCTTTTTCTTGATTATTTCAGTATCGAATGACTGCTAAATTGTACTTAACAGGAATGTGTTTATATTTTAATGTAAAAATTGTTTACTTAAACATTGTTATAACCTACCATTTGGACCTTAATCATGAAATTTGGCCTTTGGATTTTGCAATAACTTTTCAAGAAAATAGGTAACTTTTGACTAGTAAAAATATTAACTTTATTGATTACTGGGTGATAGTTCAAGGTAAAGTTCTCATTATAAACCATTTCTATAACAATAATAAAGAAGATACTAAATGAAATCTTAGTTTTTTCATTTTTAGTTGTTCGTCATCAGACTGTGTATTCTATGTACCCATAGTGTACAAAAATACAAGTAAATATAATGTATTAATATTATTATACGAATTTAAGAAATACTTATAATCTAATCAAACTTTTCAAATTTATATAAATGCATAAACTCTGCATTTGGCATGCAGATGCATGATTTGAAATGCATTTATCATTATTCTTGTATAATTTTGTTTTACTTTTTTTAATTTCAATCGGTGGTAATTCATTTTTATTAATTTATATTTATCATCAAGCATCTTCCTAAGTTCATCCTTTATTAATAATTTGCATTTTTAATTCTCTCAAGTGCACATTATGATGTCTATTATGCCATAATAATCGTTATTAATTTCCTCTTAATTGTAGAGTACCTTTGTTCCGCAAAAATAATGCAATCTTTAAAACAATCGTCGAATCAATCCGATCCCAAAATGTTTTCGAATGAAACTAGTAAATGAAGTCATACGATAATTAGCATTTGTTATTCAAATGTCGTGTTAAGAAATATACTTGCTAATATTTCATATGGAAGCTGGGTGAAACGTGGATATCAATATATGAGTCGTTCATTACAAAAGTTTATCTTCGTTTTGAGATATAAAAGGTTTTACGTTTCGGTCGTTTGAAATATATGTATTGATAAGAGGTATCAAATAGGCTCGGTGTGTACTTTTGGCGATTGCAGATAGGTAAATTTATCAGGTGTTAGAAGAATATAGACACACACACACTCCTGGTGTGGTTTTCGATGATTTCACTGCTTTTCACTTTTCCCATTTAATACCATTAATAATATAAAATTTTAAATCTATGTTTGTGACTTCACTATAACTGTCATTATTTTTTACCAATTCAGATAATATCTCTTTTAATTACTTTTAAACAAATTTCCTCGATTTAGTACGAATGCTTATGGGACTGGGTTGTATATCTTCTATTTTTAGCAATAAACTGCATACAAAGATACACGTTATGCATTTATGACAAATGTAAATATATAAAAATATACAAGAAAGGAAAAAACGTACTTTAACCTCTTGTGGGACGAATTTTAAACAGATTCTTTTTGCTCTACTGGAATACACACAAATTAAAGCAATGTTTATGTGTAAATTGATTTTAACATTCGAACATGTTCTCTCACATTAATATGATACATGTTTTAATTCTAAAAAGTACAGTGATCTAAAGTAATGTTCTTTATCTGTCTAAATAAAAGTATGAAATTGCATAAACATCAACAGTCCCATAAGTACCATATTGTATAAATTTGTATTATACAAATTCTAATAGAATACTATTAACAAGCATTAATAAATTAATAAACAGTAAATTAATTAATACGTTTCGTTTACTAACTTTGTTGACTCTACAGGTGGTTAAACATTAACAACATTCATTATCCATAATTTCATCATGCATCTGGTGCGTGACAAATTTATTTCAACAATGAAGCCTCCCACGATCGTAAATTATCGTTGCGAACAACGAATATCGGAGTGAGTTGGTCGTAAATTTGCAAATAGATCAACAAAGCTGAAACAAGCGTGGTGCGTGCTTCTGAGAAATTGAAATTCACGCCGAAAGTAATATAGAATGCGTTACGTCGTCAACTCGAGACTCCCACGATAATTAAACCAACATCGTCGTTGTTCCAGGAAAGGTTGTTCCATGTGCGAAAGGTCAACCGTATTTACGTATGATATATCTTCGTCCAGGTCGAATCAAATATCACGCTTCTTAACCTTTAAACTTCCAACGGTTTTGCTCTGGTTTTCAACGAATAGCAAATATTCTTCGAAAACGAGAAGAAGCGATCAGTTTTGGATACGGTACCGTGTAAAAGTCTTAGGTTATTTACGCTACCTTTTATATTTTTACTGCTAAAGAAGGAACACAAATTTGTATTCAGCATATATATATATAGGGTGGGCCAAGTAAGTGTAACAAGCTATAACTTCATTATTTGTATATTTAGAGAAAAATGTCAAAGGAAAAAGATGTATGGTTCAAAGAACACCATATTTGTAGGAACATGTTTCTTTTTTATAAGTGCAATGGTGCATGTGCAATCGAGCATTACAAACATTCGTTTAAAATATCTCATGAATTAATGATTTTTGGACTTTATTCTAATAGAGCTGTACGTAGAATGGCGAAAGGATTCAATTTAAGCAAAAAAAATATGCGTATCCATTTAAAAAAAATAGCACATGTACCATTGCACTTATAAAAACAAAAAGAAGGTTCTACAAATATTGTACACTTTGAACTATTCATTTTTTTCCGTTGACATTTTTCAATAAATGTAGTGATAACAAAGTTATGCCTTGTTACACTTACTTGGCCAATCCTGTATTTTATTTTGCCAATTTTATTGTTATTGCTATATTTGTGGTTCTTTGTCTCTCTAATGCGTTACAAGGAAACTCCAAAAGCTCTCAATTTAAGGCTGCTTTCCCTAAAGCGATAATGACGATCAATAAAATATGAATTTTGTATTAGTACAGAAGAGTATGGCCCGAAAGTTTCTCATAATGGATTATGAATGGGTGCAAACTACACCAAATCGATCAGTTTTATACCCGATGTTGAGCATTTTATTAAATGTAAAACTTTTTGCACTCCATGCAAAGGTAAGGGGGGTTTACATGATCATTTTATTGTTTTTTAAATTGTTTAAGAAACAGCAACCCTCTAGTTATTTGACAATTAAGTTAATCAAGTTAACAATTTTATCTAATTTTTACTAAAACTGTCCTCAGAAACGAATTTTTATTTTCACTATTATTATATTAAACATACGAAATTCCAGTTTTAACTACATATCTTTTTGCTTTATTCGTAAAGTTACTTCTGTGATATAAATAAATAAACAGTTTATATATTGGAAAATGCAAAACGGTGCAAGAATTGAATTTACTTATTAAATGAAAACTTGTTGCTGATAATATTAATTTAAACTGATAATTAATAATGGAAATTCACATTAAAAATAGAGTGAACGATTATATACGTCATTGAACAAATACAATTTTAAAAAAGCAATTTTCCTGTATTGAGTACAATCATTCACATTTTTTTAATATTCTATATTCTGCATTTTTATTCAAATTTCGTATCAAATTCATTTTATTAATTTAGTAACAACCAAATAACAATTCGAAATATTACCTCCCAAGTCGAGATACAGCCTTCAAACTTGCCATATATTCTTTTTTAACAACAAACTCTGACATCCATATTCTCCTATAAATTTTGTCATAAATTAACAAATTATACAATTTTGAACATTTGCACAACTTTTTCCTACAATCTGTACGATAGAAGTCATGTTGCCTTTTCATTAATTTAATCCAAAACGAAAACCAAAACCTACATTTCTCATTATTTTGATCAAAAGGCAATCAGCATAAAAGTTCAGAAACCTACCTTCCATCCTAATTTCTATGCACGCGTAAGGGAATATATTATCACAAGTCTCTCTCGACATTTACCACAGATGAAAAATGAAATTCTACGCCGCGTCGTCTGGGAACATACGACAGAAAAATGGAGGAACACAAGCGATCAAATTAATCGTCCCTGAGGTTGGATTCGCATTCAACGAACTCTCATGCTAAACCCCTCGTGAGAACACAGCCTGCCCACTTCAAGATTTCTAACCGCGTTTAATCCTCCAACGAGTGCATCTTGCGCCATACTGCGCCTGCACTTCCGCCATTCGCTATTCAATTTCCTTTTCCCAGGGATTATACTTCACCGAGAAGAATGCTTTGTAACGCGCCTTCGCTCAAGATTGATAACGGTTCAGATGTTCAGGGAAATTCCAAAATTTCTGTCGCGATTTCTCACAAGTTTAACTTGGAGTTTATAGCTTGGTTTATAGCTTGGAGAGTTTAGATTTTAGGGTTTAGTATATTGTTTTGTGAATTCGACCCTCAAGAATACCCATCAGAAACATAGGTATTGTATTTTAATATTGCTCGATGACGATATTACGTAATCAAGTAAATATTTTAACATTTTTTAATCTGTTTATCTGTATAAATATTATTTTAATTTAATTATGTTTCTTAATTAAACATTTATTAATTGCTTTTCATGTCTTCTATCAGACATCGTTACATTTCATTTAATTCTTACTGTACATTGTTTTGCATTTGCTGAATTGCCTCTATTCATAATTGTTATATTAAAAATGCTACTAGTCTGTTGGGGCCCACTGGCTCCCCTGTAGCTCGGGTACCTCGGGATTGCTACACCCGTACTGTAGCTACAATCAAACATAGCTACAGCCCCTGAGAGCACTCGTAAAGGAACTAGGATAATGTTAACGTCGACAAATTTAGCTTCTAAAATACAAAGAAAATAATAGGATTATAGCAGTTTTTTTTTACGTATTATGAATAATTGTCCCGTGTTGAAACTTTATGTATAGTTCGTACCTGTGTCATGAGGGTACAATTTTTTCAGGCAAAAGAAATAAATATGCATAGTTACACTCATACTTTTTATGTCTGAGAACATTGTCCTGTAAAACAATGATTTCCAAATGCATTAAAAGCCAACTCCATAAAAAAATAGGATTACTATGCCCCTCTCGGAAAAACGTAATTCTGAGTAGAAACAACGACTAATGACCAGACATGGCAAATTGGCGATACATCTGACAATTACTCGCAGTTTCTACTTGAATTACCGTTTGCATTCTCTGTAAAGATGGAGTCTGGTACAGCATCGTCAACTTTTTAACGATCTAACTTGTTAAAAGCATTTCAAATCAAAAATAAAATAATATCACTGCCAAATACGACAAGTTCTGTACCAAGAATTTTTAAAATTCATTTTCTCGAAAACGCAAGCTCGTGTCCAAAAATTCTATTGTTCATTTTCGATGCAGCTTTGCTTGTTCATCTCCAGCCTTCCTATTAATATAGGCTGTTTCCTGAGTTTTGTAGCATACTCTACAGATCATGTTCTCCTTCATCCAGTATCTACTTGCTGTCCATTCAATCCCTAATTTAAATCTTGCTACTATCTTTACTTTCCCGGTCTATCCTCCTTCGTGTAAAAGCTTTGCTATATCTTTCTGCACTCATCTCAAATATTCTATTACGTATCTTGAATCTGTTATCTTTCCTCTCCTTTCTTCTAGCAGGTTCTTTTCATTTCCGTGTTTCCATTCTTCTATTACATTTTTCCCCTCCTCGTCTTTTCTTCTACTTCCCATCTGTCCCTTAATGCTGCATGTAGCTTTTCTCGCGTTTTCCCCAGTTTGTGTTCTTCCGTTTTATCTTATCCATTTCTTTCCTGCGTTCTTTTAGTAATTTTTTCTTCTACTTCGTTTTATTTTTCCTTCGTATTTCAATCTCCCTAACCTAAATCTTCCTATCATCTTTACTTTCCTGCTCTTTCCTCTTTCATCATTTTTGATAGCTGATCTTCGTACGAGCGTCCGCCCTTAACATTAATTTAAATATGTCAGAAGGTTGTAAATTCCATACGACACAGGTTCGAAGGAAAGATTGGATATTTCATTATAGAATTCACTCATCGTGTAAATGCATTACTTGCAGGGCCACCGAGGGCGGTCTAACAGCGGATGCGGCTGCAGCAGGTGCAGGTTCCGGTGAGATCGTCGGGGGTCCCAGGACGCCTCAGCAAATCGCCTCGCAGAAACGATTGCAGGCGACGCAGGCGCAGGTCGACGAGGTCGTCGACATCATGAAAACGAACGTTGAGAAGGTCCTGGAACGTGATCAAAAGCTCTCCGAACTCGATGATCGGGCAGGTGAGATCAAATGGAGCGGATCCACTTTAATCATTCACCTTTATAGAACTTTTTCAATTTTTAATACTAAATTTTCCATTTATTAGATGTAGAGTCCAGAATAGTACTTAAAAAATTTTTAATATTAGATTTTTAATTTATTAAGTGTACACCTTAATCCTGTGCTTTTCTAAAATAACCTTGCGATTTATTTATAAAGAAAACTTTGATTTATATACGAGACAAACATATAACTTTTAATTTTATCTTAGTTACATATTTCAAGAAAGCAGATGTAATTGTAAAGACAAAATTGCGAGTTAATATTTTTATGTATACTATTTCTATTTAACCATACATCGAATGTAAAGGCGCGGAATTAATTTCTACGTCTAATATAAATTATAATATATAATTTAGTAGTTAAATTTAATTGGAGACATTGTATCTTTGTCTGCGTTGAAGAGGTTAACAAGTTCAACAAGCATTCTTTCATGTAATTTTATTTTAAAGAAGTTTACAGAAGATGATTTAAACTTCTCGTAATACTGAAATAATTATTTCAAATGACTGTATGTACGATATTACTTTTACGACAAAGAAAGGGATGGCAAATTATCTCTGTCACGTAGTATTACGACTACATTATTGAAATTAGTTGGGAATAAAAAGTTAAAGGATTCTATTTCATTAAACAACGAGACGTACAATACTGCCTACCGAAGGTGTCAATTTGACGTGATGTGTAAATTGTTCATAATGACATTGAATAAATTGAACTGTGCTCTGTGAGATGGTGAGGTTGAGGTGACTTAGCGACGTAAATGGTGCAATCTTTCTTTTAAAAAACCCAAAAAGAAATTAATTTTATGTAAAGGAATTCTTCTAAGTTGGGAAGCGTTCTAGATCTTATCAATAAGGTTGACCCTAGAACGAAACGCCTTCCAACCGATAAGAATCCCTTCCCATAAAATTAATTCTTTTGAAATTTCTTACAAAAAGAATACACCTTCTGTCTCCTCAATTAATATTTTCATTTTAAATATCGCGATTGCTGAATATCAAATTTTCAAAATAAAGTGTAAGACGATTGATAAAAATGAACAAAGTCAGTAAAAGTTACAAATATATGTCTTAAGTTAGTACTGTAAAGAAATGATCGTTCAGAATTTAACAAGTTTCACCCCAGATTGCATAAAATATAAGCAAACATACACGCTGGTTTTCAATCGATGCGAGAAATGCAATTGAAACGAAAAATTGAAGAACTCACGAATAGTCGGCCATGTTCGTCCAAACGTAACTTCATTCATTTTCTGCATTAAAGCTGGATTAAAGCGGTGCACGCCGATGTCAATTACAGTGACTCTTGCGAATCGATGCAGTTGTTCCGAGGCTGACCATTATCGACCCTTCTTCCCTGCACGTGGTCTGACTATATCGTGACTTTTGTCACTGTCTACTTTAATTAAAGGGGTACTCCTTTACTGTAGCTCAACAAATAATTCTTGTTGCTCAAAACCTTTAAAATATTCTATTTATAAATATATCTAAATTACATTAATAAAATGTTTGAATTGTCAATATCACAACCGTTTTATTAGGCGCAGAACGAATTCATTCGTAATAGAAAATCATACAACTTTTAATCTTCTCCCAATCAAGCATTCTAAAACAATACATAAAGTTGTCAAAATAAAATGTTGGAACCAATCTGTATGTTTCATTACTATGAAGGGTGATAGTTGACTGAAATAGTAAAAGTTATAAGAAAATCGCAAACAAATACTCTTGATAATTGACACTCTCGTGAGATTCGAATGATCTTTTTGAAGTCGCGCAAGTTACACATCTGTGCAACTGATTACGATAATGTAGTCTCAACGTAGAGACACACAATGGAGTCCCTTGTGATGTTGGAAGCCATCAGTGAAATCTCTAGCCCTCGGTGTGTATCCATCGTCATTGTCTCGCGCATTCCAGTTCCTCGTCATAAAAGTATCGTAGCATTTTATGTCCAAGGAACCAAAAAACCTTACACCAACATCTTTTTTTTTTTTCAATTGCACGTCTCTACAAGTCTTCGAAACGAAATCTCCATTGTTCTCAGTAGAGACTTCGTTGACCTAAAATTTACGCAAACACTTTGATTGAATCTTTTTATAAAACTGTAAAAGTTAGAAGTCCTATTCTGAAACAAGCTTAGACTAGACCAGGTATCATGGTGATACTCGAACTAACGACTTGGAATTTCTTTCTTCAGACGCGCTACAGCAAGGAGCGTCACAGTTTGAGCAACAAGCAGGGAAACTGAAAAGGAAGTTTTGGCTTCAAAATCTAAAGGTAATATCTGTTTCATTGGTATCAGTCATTTTTATGTTCTTTATATCGAACAGTGTGACGACTATATAGGCATTCAGAACAAAATTCATAACTTTCAAGTTGATCAATTTTTAGCATAATATTCTTGATACTTTCTTAAAGAGAATATAAAAATAGTTTCATTCATAAAAATTGAGGTAATTATTTCACTTATTTAATAAAATTTCTTAATTTATTACACAAAAAATTAAGGCAAATTATTATTATTACATTTAAATTACGCATCTATTTGAAAGATACTGCAATATTCAAATCGACTTATAAAAATGATATTAAAGAAAGAAACACTACCAGTGTCACGTCTTTGAATAAAATGCATAGATTTTTTCTTTAGTTTTATCCTTGATTTGAACAATAAATTCATGTATTAAGTAAATGTTATCGATAATGTCACAAACTACATTCTTTTACTAATATTTCAAAAAATGAATATCGTTTACTTATTACATAATTAAGTTTATTGTACATACATTATTTGTATCCTATACTTCTGTTCCTAATTCTATCCTTATACTTGAATTTTGTTCATTAAATGTCGCACGGTGTATCGGTTCGATATTGACCGTTTCGCTCGGCTTTATTCGCAGATGATGATCATCATGGGCATCATGGTGCTGATCGTATTGGCCATTATTGTCGGTAAGTAACCAGAAGCATAGATGCATTTTGAGAAAGCTAACGACACCGCCGTTGTCTAAATATTTTGTATCATCTGGTTCGATGTGTCTTTTCACGATTTCGAACGACTAATTCGTCGAGCTATATGTTTTTCGAAATTTGCCAAAATTCCAGCCCCGTTACACTACAAGCGTAACCTAGGTGACTTTAGGTAATGCTTTTAGGTGACTCTGGCTTTGATAAAAATCGATGACTACATATCTGTGGGATTCCCTGAATATACCAAGGGTAAAGAAAGGATTTGCACGCTTATTAACGTTTCGTTTTCTAAGACAATATATTGTATAATAGAGCACCAAAACATGTACATTATGCTCGTTATACTTCTTTACTTCTTAAACAGTTATCTTTAAAAAAAAACTGAGTGTGCAAATGCTTTGTTGACCCATTGTAGACTCTTTCGAAGAGACTCGAGTGAATTTTCGAATACAAACGCGAATCAGACTGCTGACTGAATCAGTCGTTCTCGGCTACTGTCTCTGTCAATCTACATTTCCGCGCTGAGAAAAGTACCACGTGAACAAGAAATTGTGTTTGCACGACGCCGAGGGACGTTGACGTCCCGAGTGAAGTCTTGCCGAATAAGCTTGCACGGCACTCTAGAAATTCCTCCGAAATCCCGGAGAAATTTCACGAGCGTTCTCGAGATACTTTCGTCGACAAAAGTGTCACCGTGCGTCGCGCGAGTCATAACATTACGACTGTTCTTCTCGATCACGAGAAAACTGGCGAAAATCGCTGATACGATGTCAAGGGAAACGCTAAGACATCATTTCGTTACGCATAAATTTTATTCACCTACGAGGGAATCGGAAGTGAGAACGCGATATACTTTGATGAGCCGCCATCTGAAATTGTAGGTCTCGACGAATTGGTTGAGAAACGCCACCGTCTTAGGGACATTTCACCAATCGTTTTCGAGATAAAGGAATTCAAGTGTCGAAGTTTAAAAGTCCTTTGACAAAACGATGTCGATTCACATTTTGCAAGAAAAGTGACACAAATCGAAATATAGAAAAATTATTGCTATGTGTCGATTGTGTTCTATAAATATCGAACTTTACATAGGAAACGTTACTTTGATCAACTTCGGTATTTCTAGTATTCTAAGTTTGCAATATGAGTAAAAAAATCCCATAACACAATGAATACCTAATTACTTGTAAATAAAGTAAACCTAAATGATTTATCATTTCCTTTAGATTTACTTTACCTGTGACACGCTTAAAAATGGTTCTCGAAGGGCTCCATTTTCTTTTGCCTCTTATAAAATTTATATTCTTCGTTTTGCGTCACTTTTCTTGCGTGGGTGCAATATATAGGTGATATAGTCATAGATCTTGATAAAAGGAACAGAAAAGACCGATATAATTTTTCCTTTAAGTGAACATTAACAACTGAAAGTGCAGTTCTTCATTGGAGTCCCACGCGACATTGCGTAGACTTGACAAGATGGCGGCGCACATAGTGTACCGATCAAAGCACTTGGCGTGCAAAAAGAGAATTGCATTTTCAGCTATATCTATTCATTTGATCAGAAAATTATATAAAACTTTGCTGTTCCTTTTATCGTGATTGACAAATCCGTGCCGTTATCTAGTCGATATTACAACTTCAAAATTTTTACTTAACCTTATCCACCTTGTTGACTATCTAACTGAAATAGTTGGGTAATTAACAAGTAATTCGGTTGAAATCTACAATTTGAGACTCATCAAAAAGGTATTTAACCCTCGTTAACCTCGGCTGAGTAGTTTCGACTCAGTCGCGAACAAAATAACGATCGACAATCTTTCTCGAGTTCGCGAAAAATTTACTGTTTCGCTCAGGATCTAACGCGACATTTCTTACTGATCATCATTTAACGTGTGAACTCAATGTGTTTCTCTTTTCCCGTCTAGTGAAATTCATGTAGACGCGCTGATGGAAGAGATTTGTGTGTGAGTGAGTCTGAAGGTAGAAAGCAACAAAACTGCGACGTTGCGTATTACTGTTGTATCTCTCTCTCTATCTTTCTCTCTCTCTCTCTTTCTCTCCTCCCCCCCTCTCTCTCTATCTATCTATCTATCTATCTCTGTTTTTCTACTTCTGTTTTCCCTCTGTTACGTTCCTCAACCCTTTTTTTTCATGTAGGACGTGTGTACGCGTACCTGTATACGGATATGTACATCTCCGTTCTCGTTGTTCTATACATCACCAGACTCCATAGCCCTCAGCCCTTCAGAATTTCTACCTGACGTTTTGAAGGCGTGCCCCATGCAAGTGTTCGCAATTTCGTAAGAATTTTTCGACCAGTTTCCTTTTCTGTTGGACTCTTAACGACGTAAATTTATCGTGTATTATGTATTATCGTGGTATTATCGTGTACTTTGCAAAATACAAATTTAAAACATATTTAAGATATGGTGAAAGACACTGTTTCACTCTTCAGGAGATGTTCAGTAAAAGACACTAGATTCGGTCTTATAGGACATGTCAAATTAAAAAAATGCTAGAATATGTTGAGACTGCGGATGTTTATGCTAATTCAAATATTTACAGATTCAGATGAAGAATTGTGATTTAAATAATTGTATGTTTTATCATCTGAACAGTGTAACATGGGAAGCTTTAATTGAGAATGAAGTCTCGGAAAAAGACATCCCAAACATTGTTAATATTTAAAATATGTCATAACATTAGTTTTAGCCTGACAATTGAGTAAGAACGCTCTGAAAAGACAAGTCAGCTGTAGATAAAATGATTGTCCTCTTCATTAAGGAGACTAGGCAACTAAAAAGCTCCAAAATACACATGCTTCCGTTTATACATACGGTCAGTCCCATAAATATTCGTACCCTCTGTATCTATTGAAAGTAAGAATATAAATGATTTCCTTGGACATTGTTAACATATTAGAACAAAATGATTACAATAGCAACTGTAATACTGCAAAGATTTATTTTTCATTTAAAGAAAGAACTATTTTGTTTTTTCTTAGGAAAGTGCAGTCTCTAAAAAATTGTTCACAGACTCGATTATAATATTACAGGTGTTTTGATAACCATCACCAAGGAAATTTCAATATCCTCATTCGTGAAGCTCGTATAAATAGCTAAACAAATTTGCTTGTTGTCTATAAAATACATTTAATAATGTGTTAAATGAGGAGTGGGGACTTGCATCCATTTGCTTGAAATTAATTCCTAAAGAAGACTTTACGAGTAATTTGACCATTGAATCGTTCGTATAAAGGGTATATGGCTCCTCCATTCGAGTGGGTGTCAGATATATACAGAATATTCCTTCCAGGAATTGTTTATGATCCCTTTTGCCCCTTGTAAACAGAACCTGCCTGGAGGGGTTCAAAGGATCCGCTCAATAAACATAATTAAGACTCCCACACACCTGGATATCAGATTCAAAATCGTACGCAATTTCTCTTGAAGAGAGCTTTCCATATAAACAATTATTACTCACTCACGGATTCAAAATTCCTTATGAAAGTCACGACATAAAAGACGTCATTTTTTCTAAACAGACCAAGCAAATGTTTCACGTAGAATATCGAAGTTTTGTTTCTATACTTGCGGCTGATTACAGTTTACGAAATACTTTTTCAATTAATTCTACCGAGCCGTTACGAAGTGTTTCGAAATTTTTATTGAAACTTCATAAACGTCAGTGTCTTTTTTCCAGTAAATTCCCCATAATTAAATGTTCAACAACAAATCCGTCGTTAAGTTGTCCAAGAGAAACGCAATTCAGCGTCGATAAATAACAGGAAGGAAACGAATACTTCCCTCGCGAAAAGTACTTATGAAATTGACGCTTACCGTCGATGTTACATACATATTGTCTGCCTGTAATAGGTACCTGCTGGTGTATCTGTCGCTATCTGTATTCTACTACCCCTATCCGCCACGAACAGCCCCCAATCCCTCGTGGCTCGTAGTATATTCATGAATCATCGATTTAATTGGCTAAAGTTCCAATTAACAGTCACATGTAAGCGGTATCATGCGAGACTCAAACAAGAGAATCTGCTTGATATTAACTGAGGCTGCCAGGTACAAGCCGTGCTCTTTGGTTAAGATATTCGTCGAATCAATTTGACATTGAAGAATTTTAGAAGTGAATTATTTCGAAATTGAAGCATCAAGATTGAACTTTTCTGTGATCGAACAATTTTAGAATTGAAACATTTAAAGAATTAAGGATTTCAGGATGTATTGTAGTAAGCAGGTTTCTTGAATGTTTATTATGTATTTGTATATTATAGGGAATTATACCCCCATTGGTAACCAGTGAACCCTGCCATGAGCTTGGCGATTGGCAGCCAGTTGACACAAGCACAATTATCTTGAAATGATTCAAAGTATCGTTCGAACCCTGAAAAACCTAACTGCAATGTTGACGTCACGTCAGAGTATCTTACCCACAGAACGCGACTTACATTCGAAAGCCTCGGTTAGTATCAATAAAAGGCCTGAGCCATGAAAGTCCCAAATATCTTAAATAAAAGAGTAAATAAAGAACTCGGTGCTTCATGGATCCTCGACAGCCCATGAGCTCGATGTCGAGCCCAGAGCAACACGATCAACAGACAGCGACACCACATACATTAACAGTCGACTGACTTTGCCGCGAGGAAGAGTGTAAATGCCCGGAATACTATGAATCTCTCCATTCGCTGCCGAGACGATTTCATAGAAGTCTCTAATGGGGTTCCCGGTTTCTGTTAGAGGATTTACTTCGTTTCGGCCATGAAACACTATTTCATAGTAACATTTCTAGGCTTTAAAACTTGCAAAAGTATATTATTAGGAACATCAATCTGAAGATTAGAATCTTCGTAAGAATGTTTTGGTAAAAGTAGTAAAAACAAGAAGTTTATTTTATATCAATGTTCCGACACCTCGGTTTGGATCCAAATATAAATTTGTATTATAATGCCAAATTTGTAAAGGAATGAACGAGTTTTATTTATGAGTCTGTGAGGTTGTATAACTTGACTATAACACCTAGTGTACCAGGCTTGTATTTGTTCATTCTTTACATTCATTTAATTCTTGTTTTAGATTACTTTGCATTAGCTCTGTTCATATTTCTCTCATTAGAGACGTCAGCAGTCTGTTAGTATCCATTGGCCCAACTATACCTCGGGTACCTCGGGATTGCTAAACCCGTACTGTAGCTACAATCAAACATACAATAGCTACAGCCCCTGAGGGCATTCGTAAAGGAACTAGGATAATGTTTAAATTTCTAAAATAGAAGAAAAGTAATAGGATTACAATAATTTTTTTTGTGTATTCAATGAACAACCGTCAGGTGTTGAAACTTTATGTATAGTTTGCATCTGAGTAATTTTTGCTTCATCACAGCATTTTAGGAATAAAACATTTTAGGATTAAAACACTTCAAAATATTATACTATTAACAAAAAAATACTATTTTAAAATTGAATTATTTCGAAATTGAAGCATTCTATGAATGAAGAATTTTAATAAAGCATTACATGGTTCAAGATTTGTAGCATTGAATCGTCTTAATAAAATATTTCAGGATGCATTTTAGGGTTCAAACATTCTTTGATTGGAACGCATTAGCAGATATATTCGAATATTGAAGTATTTTAGAATTGAAGCATTTCAACATGTTGGCATGAACTATTGCAGCAATGAAGAATTATGACGTTCAGTTGTTTTATCATTGAAACATATTAACATTGAAGAATTTAAAATTAAAATAAAATTAAAATAATTTTCGTGAATTTATTAATGTTATGAAGAAGTATTTTAGGAATAGGTTATTTGAAAAAGCTGATTTAGTTATCCACAACAAGCAACATTATTATTTCCTCCCACGCTTCTCCCAGGATGGTAAACATTGCCTTAAATGAATTATAACCGTCTCAACTCAGATGCAAACTTTCCGCGAACGAGTAATATACATATTTCCATACAATTATAACCACTCTCACAGTTATAGCGAGAAGTAGTAGCATATAAGAGCACTCGCGTGTCTCGTGTAATGGTTTCAATAATATAGCAATTAAATTGTGAAGTTATCTTTCTTCAAGATAAGATCAAATTCAATGAGTCGAAACATTGATATAAATAAATATACTTTCATAAAACAAAATATATAATGTTTGACGAAGCAACACCACCAGTTCCTTTGAATAATAAAAAGTAAAAAATTCATCATATCATTAAAAACAAAACTGAAAATAGTGTTTTCAAAGAAACGAAGATGCTTTTAAAGAAGGAACTTTCTTCTTTTCCATGCAAATACTGGAAGATCACTCGACGAAGACTGCACAGCTTTGCGGGAAATCGTTTGGTAGGAATAGGATGATACAAAAAGCTTCGGTCTTTCGTCGAGTCGCTGGCATTTACACTGCTTTATCGAAGTCTTCGCAGCGTTGATTCTTTGATTCCGTTGCGACAGGAATTGTCTGCGATTAAAAGAGTAGAAATGAACAAAATTGTAGACGTTGGTCGTAGCAAAGGTGTACAAAGATTTTCGAGCAGAAACGCGGCGTTTTTTTTTTTTTTTTTGTTGGAATTATCGGATGCGTATCGGTGAGAGAATCGACTCGAAACGCGACGACAGTCGCAAAGAAAAAGCACACAACCACTTACCTCGCCTCGTAATTAATTGTTATGTGTCTGTCTGTACTTTTTGGTGGTATTACCCTGTCTTTCTTCCTGAAGTTGGTCCCAGCCAGTGATTTTCAATTTTTTGGTGGTCACGAAAAATCGATAAACGAGTGAAGCGTCGACGTGAACGGACTGAAAGCTAAAACAAAACAAATAAAGTAAAATATAAAAAATATATACAAAAGAAGAAAAATACCGTTCGAACAACCACCGAGAAATGAAAACACGAAATGGACAACACCATAACGACAAATTAACAACAACAAGTACTATATCGCTCCTACGAACAACAGTAAGAACAACAAGTACAACATCAATAACAACAGTAACAACAATATAGACAAAAGGTTTCTAAAAAAAGCTTTTGTTTAACCCCCACTGTTCTCTTCGGTACGGTAAGCTACAACTTTTACTGCTGCACTTGGTACCACTTCTTTTCTCAACTTTATTCTATCGTACTTCTACAGTAAGTCCTCGTTAAAAGACCGGATTTTTACCTCGATAAAAGTCTCGGAGCCGTTTAGTAGCGAGCAAACGAAAAATATTATATTTTTCGTTAGAACTTTGTGATAATAATATCAATAGACTGGTGACGTTCTTCTGATGAGCATACATATGTCGAGACATGACCTAACTCACTATTTTTAATAATATCTAATTGAAAGATTTTATGTACAATAATTCGTATATTTGTCCACCAATAAGAATACAAATATTTATATTTAGGTATAGAAATGAATTCTGTGCCTTTATATTTGATAGTCTATAACCATAATTTAAGCAAAAATATTTACCCTCCTTTATATTACGTTAAATTACCAGCCTTCTAAGTCTTAACAAACAAGTCTCAACCTGATGGTCATTAAAAGTTATATATGAATAAAAAGTTCAGTAACCCACAAATTTTACTTATTGCTGTCCTTATAACAGGTTACAATTGTACTTAACAATTACTATTTGTAAAAATTATTTTTCTATTATTTTGTTGTATTCGTCACTCTAGTTTAAATGGAAATATACACCTGCGATTTTGTTACATTCAAATATTAAGATTACTCTGAAATTTCATTTTACAACTATACGTGCTCCCTTGGAATGTGTGGGTGTGACTGAGGGAAGATTAAAAGTTGTAAGGTTTTTCTTTATAAATAAATGGTAAATTTACCTCAGATAAGCACAGAATTAATTTCTACACTTAATCATTTTGTAATTATATTTTGAAATTTACGTATTTGTAATTATATTCTGATGAAAATAAGTCCAAACACTACCCAATTCGAATTATTTTTAATTATGCGCAATTAAAGGTTTTCAGAAACGATTCAAATAGCGCATTATTAAACATAGTCCGGTGTAAATCGTGTTTGGATTCATTTTCATGGAGAAAATTTCGTCGATCTGTTGATAATACTCCGATGTGATACGAGATTAATTAATTTATTTACCTGTCTAATTTAGTTCGCTTGAAAAATTTCACCAATCCACTGATAAACCTCTCACGGAGATATAATAAAGAAAAATTTTAAATTATTACTTTCCACTAGCGATTTAGACGACAATACTCGTCGACCCCTTCATGCAGAGAATATTGTCCTTTTTTTTCAATCCATGCTAGGAAATTATGTCACAAGTGTAACGAAATATCAAAAATCAAATTTGTTAAAAAGTGCAATTTAACTTATTACGTCGCATTGAAGTACAATCCAAGTTGTTCCTTTATTATTGTACTGAAAACTTGTGCTGAATATGGTTACAAGGAATAATACGAAATAATCCAAAGAAAATACACACTGTATATATATATTGTAATTATTATTATTAATATTATATATATTGTAATAACTAGACTGCGAATTTTATGCATGTATGACGTATGAAAAACATACAACCAAATAAACGTAATGTGCGTTTTACAATTACTATAATAAAATCGTTATTTCATTTTGCATAAGTGCATATACCTTTTGGTTACATTTAGCATGTGTTTATTATATTAGTTTATATCATAAATGCATAAAATCGGCAGTCTACTAATAACAACATTTATTGACTGAAACTGGACAGTATCGAGAAAGATATCTTGAGCACGAAGGGGTCGAAAGTGTCCGAGTGGAATGCCTTCGAAGAATTACTATACTTTTTCTGTCGAGGTCGAGGATCATAATCACTCCCCGACACACAGGTTCTAATCTTAATTCTCTGCCATTTGTCCCTGCGCGCAGAATTGAATTTCTCTGATTGTAACTTACTTTTGACAAGGACATATTTCTGGAAAAATGTACAATTTACTTTTATGTAAAGCAATAAGATGGGAAACGTCTAAATGGAATAGTTCATTTTCTGCGCGCAGCACAGTATCCAAATTTTTGCATATTCAATACAGCATGGAACTTCTCTTTTCTCTCTCTCTATCTATCTTTCTCTCTCCACCTGTATCGACCCCGTTCCTCGAACTCAAACACCATTTTCAGAGTATACGAATTACATGACATTATATGATATACCGAGCGAAAATCGTTTCCAACGAAACAATTATTTCTGGGACGATCTTCACGCCCGCGCATGCCTATCTGCTTGCAAACTATTTCATGGCAGCATGACGAGTTTTATGTTTCATGTATGATAAATAGAGTACGTGTCGTTTGGGAAATGTAGCGACGCATGGCTTGCTCGTTCGATGGAAACGCATTCGTCGAGGCTTCTGACAAGTTACGGTGATCGTTGATAAGGAAAGCGAAGGATGTACGACGGGAGGAAAGCCTCAGAAGTCTCGAATTGAATATTCCAGGAGATTTTCAGCGTCTGAACGATCAGTGTACAGAATGGCGAATTTTGTGTCAAGTAGCAAGTGTTAAGTGTAATCGTAAGTTGCATGGGATTTGTTTAGAATAAAACGTACAATTACGTTGTGGAATTTAGTATTTATATTATCAGATTCAAGGCTCGTGGACGAACACATCAACTCGATGTTTGTTGGAAGTGGGAAAGATTTATCGCGGAAAGTTATTTTGTTGGATTACGCGTCCAATTGCGATGTCTGAACAAAAACATCTGGATCTACTTCCCTACTGTTTCTTTTTTTCAAATTACAATTGTTTCTTTTATTGTTTTCGTTGAAATACATGTTCATGACAGTTCACTTGTGTAATTTCTAGTAGGAAGATTATTGACTTTAGCAAAAAAGTCATATATAACTAACTAAGTCAAATATAACTCGCCATGATTAACAAATGTCATTTGAAAAGCATGATTTCACAACGATCTTTTTAATCCAAAGTCACACTAAGGTTGTAGTATAACGGAATCATTGAAATCGCATCGATGGCGTCTAAATAACTATCAAATTAAAAATACATGATTCCATTTAAAAGGATCGTAACTTTACTTTTGGTTAAGGAAAATTTTCGTGTGCTATCCTTCAAATCAATATTTCTTGGTGATTAAATACTGATTAACTTTTGTACTGACTTTTTTGTCAAACTCTCGGAACTGACTGTAACGCATCCTGTATACACCATACAACTTAAGTAATTTTGATTTCATTTAACTTGAGGGATATTTACACATATGTATATATTTCCTCTTATATCAAAGTTACTATTACTTACAGTCACGATATCTTTTAGAATGAAAAATATACCGTATTAAAGTGAGGCGACATATTTGTATGTTAAAATCGATGTATAGATAAAAATTGCTTTAGATTGTATATTTTTGTATATCGTAGAATAATACGATTTGATACAATCCTATTATATTATGTATATATTTATATATACACGTATATTTTATTATACAATGATTATATATTTGATGAAATATATTTATATATACAAGTACATATATATTTAATTATACAATGATATATACAGGGTGTCCCAAAAATGTTGGAGGTCCTTGAAAGGGGTGGTCCGGGAGGTGATTTGAAACAACTTTTTCTTTTGCAAAAATGTCGGATGGGGCTTCGTTAAGTAGATATTAATAAAAAAAAACCCGACCAATCAGAGCGCGCGTAGACCGTTGGAGCGGCCGCGGTAGCGAAGGCTACGCGCTGAGCGACCGCGTCAATATCCTTCGATGCACGTCGAGTCACTTGTTCGCGTGCAAGCGCGGCCGCAAGCGCGTAGCCATCGCTATCGCGGCCGCTCCAACAGTATACGCGCGCTCTGATTGGTCAGTGTTTTCCGTTAATATCTCCTCAACGAAGCCTCGGACAACAATTTCGCTAAGGAAACAGTTGTTTCAAATCACCCCCTGAACC
>NC_071980.1:20849605-20855116 GCF_026283585.1 Hylaeus volcanicus
TACCCCCCATTTCCGGCTCCTCCCCGAGTTTTGGGACACCCTGTATAATTACAGCAGAAACCAATCCGATTTAAAATTTGTCCCTCCAGAGTTTAAACATTCGTTGAAGAAGAACCCGGATAGAAGAACGAAAAGTCAGAAACATGTTTAGTTGAATTTTGTTCAATTTTGCGATAACTCTAATTTACATTGGCCCGCTTCGTACAGACTCGAGGTTCGATCTTCGTCCACGAGGGTAGTCCACGATTCCGCATGCAAAGAGGTACCCAAGAAGTACTGAAAGCTCCAAGAGTACCGAAAGAATCTAATCTGTCTCTAAAATTGAACGAATCCACGTGAAACGGGTGGAAAATTGTCGCGAAACTGGTCGCTCGGATAACCTACATGGAAACAAAAATCGGCTGTTATTCTTTTCAGCGGGCGTCACCAGCGGCAGCGACTCGCAAAATTGAACACGTGAGTAAAGTTAAGCCACCCCCCTCCCCCCCAAAAAAAAGAAAAACAAAAGAAAAAAAGAAAGAAACAACAACTGCAGCAACAACGGCAAAAGATAAGGAACCACAGCGAGAAAGGGAAAGGAACGGCGAGAGTTGAGAAAACGAATCAAGGCGTTCGAATAAAAAGACAAGCATCGACCGACGACGGGATCGAGGTGCTAGAAAAATCGAGTCGAATCGGAGGAAGCCTTGGAGAACGATGGAAAGAAATGAAAGATGCGTCGTCGTCGGACCGTTCATCTTTCGTAAATTATTGACAAAATAACTGGAAGAAGATCCTGGTGGTTCGGACTCCGGAAAATGGAGAAAATTTCATTGATAACGAAGTGGTTCTACTCGGTCCGGATAGATCGGGGAACGCGACGTGATCATGGTTCCTTTCGCAGCTCCGACTCACGTTCCAGGTCTTCGAGAGGGGAATACGATCGAGTTTTCCTCGACCTCTCGCAAATGGACGAAGGCTGGCCACGGAAACCGCGAACCTGCGCGGACGTTCTCGTTGACTCTCACGGTTCTCGGGAACAGTAACGATAATCGCGAACGAAGAACGATCAAAGAGAAAAACGTAGACTCATACGGATAGACGGGACTCTTTCAGTTAAAGAACGCAACGTTAGGACGGAGAGCAATGAGCTGGGTTCAAAGTTGCCACAGATTATTAACGAGTGTGAAGTAGGATAATTTTGTTCCTGAGACGTTATCGGCGTATAGTACTGTGCAAGAGTCTTGGGCCACTATGGCACATTACACTTTTTATTTACACTTTTATTTGTATCGTTAAAGAAAGTGTATGCATTTTGATTTAATTCATATATTTATTTCACCAATATTATTGTAGAGTCCATTGCCTGGAATTAAACAAAAATTACATAAATTCAAGGGAGAATTTAATATTTTGATTGTTTTTTAGTCCTACCAAAAGTGGGACACGTGGCAACTCTGACGAAAGTCATTGCATCTTTTCTAACGCGTTTGTTACTGAGAGGGGATAAGAAAAAATGTCGATAGCGCACTAGGAGAATGAATACGTCTTGCCTTCAAAGTCATTGCGTAATAGTAACACAACGATCATGTCAAAAACAGCCGAGCTACATCCTCCATTAATTCCTAGCAGGGGGTTACAGCTCCTCGGGCGCCGCTACAGCGACAAACTGAACCGCTACGCGCACGACTTAAAGCTGTGAGACCCCTATCCTGTTAAGACTGCTTATAAGGTTCCTTCGATAAGGAGCGCAAGTAAAACAGAAGATTCTTCATTCATATAGCTAATTTGCAAAGTTTTCTGATTTTGTCTCTTTTATAAAAACAGGAACGAAGCGCCGTTATAACAATTTGCTTGTATAAATTTAATAGTACTTTACTTTTAGACGAGGAATATTTATATACTCATGGAATAATGTGAATTGGAATGGAATTCTGAGACGTGAATCAGTGGAACATGAAATAGAGATGAAATAGTGACGTGATTATGTCTGTGTATTATTTAGTTACGTGTGAGACACGTAACCACTCTGTACGACAAAATGGCGCGATTACCAATAACCAACGCTCTTTATAAACCTATTTTTTGACATTAGGCTGTTTATACATACCACAGGCGTTAGCGAGTCGTCAATTATGCTTCTATGCATATGATTTGATATTTCGACGAAAGCAACGCTTATACATTCTCCCGACGCGCCATTACTACCGTTGCCACGCGAGAAGAATGAATCCGACATGGTAACATACATGTACACTTGACTTGGTGGTTGTGTATTATTAAAACCGCGTCTGTGGGACAAAACAACGAGCCTATCAATAGACGATGCTCTTCGTAGCTCGAACGCGACAATTCTTGTGTTCATTCTCCTCCCATGCCAACAGTAGCGATCGTAACTGCAAACTATGTGTCTTCGGTTGGATATCAGCGCTTCCCTAAGAGCGCGCAGTCTATTCGTACTAATCTACGAGAAAGAACCATCGCGATTCCCTTCAGAGAAAAGCGACGAACCGTCGACGAAATCCTCGCCTTCCTTTGTCCATTTTTTATTAGTTCACGCGGAGGAAACGAGGAAGAGAAATAAACGACGTGTGTACAAAAGAGACCGAAATAACCGTGAATCGCGTAAACGTGCTAATTCGCAATTTGCTCGCGGGGAAAACCAGTAGGATCCTATTCGACGAAGGCAGCGCGTAGGGTGTTCCTCGTTTTGTCCCTTCTCTCCGTGAAGAAGCGTGGGATATAAATAAATAAATGAATAAATAATAAATAAATAGATAAATAAATAAATGCGTGTATAAATGTATATCGACGTTTACTTTATAAACTAACACGTATGCTGGCTCGACGACGCGGGGCGCGCGATCCGTCAACGAAGCCGGCGACGAGGATCTCGACTTCCATCGAGATCGAGGCTTAAATTGTAAACTCGCCGAACTGTTTCCACCTTGGTTGAGCCCCGGTCGAAATTCGTTCGACCAAGGAACTCCAATTTGCCGCTCGGATGCATTCTAATTTCCTTCGGATCGTCTTCGTTCGCGCAGTTCCCTTTCCTTCCACGGACGCGACACCGAGCGGGCTGTACTTAGATTAAGCACAAGGGGAAATGACGAAAATCGGTATGATTTTTACGCTTCGATGGGTTCCCGTTGGACACCCGCAAAAATCACCCATGGATCGCGCGACCGGATCCCGCGCTCCGCGCGTGACGCACATTCGTACGCTTCTATCTATAAATCATCCGACAATTGTAACCCGTCAAATAACCGCGGATTAATCTTTTATCTTGACGTTTTCAAATTTTTGTGTACAATTGTTATATACAATATGTAATATATGCATTTGTTGAAAAATGTCTTTAAGACCAGTAGGTAGGTTTAGTGCTAAATAACATATTTTTTTCAATCTGTAGAAATGATAACTCATTAAATAATTGACCGATTGGTTCCAAATTTTATGAAAAATTGGAATGATATCATTGTTTAAAGCAGAGCTGCAAATTCTTAATTACCATTACGTAATGATTACTTTCACCAAGTAATTAAATAATTGCCATTACAATTACGCTGTCGCATGTAATGATATTTGCAATTACTTAACTACTACCTGTAATTCAATGACTTTTTAATAACTACTTATAACTGTCCAGAAAGTAATCAAAAGGCGTATCAAATTTAAAGTAGTTAAAAATACCTAAAAGTTATAATTACTATTTAATGTATTTTAGATTTGGGATACCTTTTAATTACTTTCTGGTTAGTTATAAGCAACTATAATAAGTAATTGAATTACTCAGTAACTAAGATACAAAAGTAATCATTACTTTACAGCTCTGGTTTAAAGTATGTTTTTTTAAATAAGTTACACAATGGTGAAAATTGATAGTTTTTCTTTAATCACTCCTTGGAAAATCAATGTAGTATAACCGGATGACTTCTGGATGGAATTGTACATACATCTCGTGCTGTAAATAATATCATTTCTCCTTCACGTTCGCTCGATTACGACCAACCACCGCCGATTAAACACGAACATAACTCGAGGGTAAAAGAACGTAAGAAAGTGAGTGAGAGCGAGAAAGTGCGAGAGAAAGAATTCATCCTTTGTTCTTTCGCGTCCGTGTCCTTCTCTGTCGAGTCGAGATTAATAAAATAATAGAGGAGCGAGGTACGTTAGCGGCAAATCTTCGTCGAAGACGGCAACGAACGTTTTCGAGCAGGTAACGCACGGTACGAAACGAGAAAACGAGGCAGCACGGCGCTTCCCCGCTTTCAAGTGACAATTTCTCAACCCCGGTTTCGAGTAACGCGTTTTATCCAAAAAGATTATATTAGATAAAGTAGGCAAGTCGAAGAAGTGTAACGCGACCAGAAAAAGAAAAAGATTGAGTGCACGCTTGTGTCACGTTAAGAAACTTTGATGGAAGAGAATACAAATTGAAGAGAAATGTCACGCTAATAAGCTCTGGTCAGCGTCAGATGGATTATAAGGGAGGAACCCGGTTTAGGACGCTGAAAATGAGGCATTTTTTTCAGAATAGAACTTGCTGAAAATTTGATATGCTATAAAAACCGATATTATGAACCATTAAAAAAGAAAAAATAATTATTGACCGCCACATTACTGAGGTATAATTTATTGAAATCTGAAACTGCACATAAAAAAGTTGCCCAGTAACAGTCGGCGTTGTTGCTGCAATAACTTCTCGAGTATTACGAAAATGTATTGATATATTATGCAGATATGTAAGAGCAATAAAGTTGTTCTTTTACGAAAGTTTCCAATTGGCGATTTTCGATTTCTGAATGTGACTATCTCGAAACAACTAACTTACACAAAAAAAAAAAACAAAAGATTTTCTTGTTTATTATATAAATACATAACCGATAAACCGATTATTTTTTAAAAATTTGTAAAAAAAATGCCTTATTACCAGCGTTCTGAATCGAAGTTCCTCCTTAATTCCTATGACTTCCCCTAAGCAAGTAAATTCTGATTTAAAATTCTGATGCGTATGCAAACATAGACAGAAACAGAGATATTCTCTCGATTTGTTCTATCTGTGTTCTCCACAGCGACTCCTATGACTTCTCTACTCTATCTACTGGGTGTTCTAAAAATCTTTGAGTTCCTTGAAAGAGGTGGTTCGGGAGGTGATTTGAAACAACTTGTTTCTTAGCGAAAATGTTGTTCGTGGCTTCGTTAAGGAGATATTAACAAAAGTCCGAACAATCAGAGCGCGAGTACGCTGCGGCGCCGGTGGAGCGCCCGCAGTAGAATAGGGTACGCGATAGACAGGCACAGTAGCTTAGGCTACGCGCTGGACAGCCGCAGTAGCATAGGCTACGTGCTAGACAGCCGCGCTCTGATTGATCGGGGTTTACTGTTAATCCTTTGCACTCGAGAGGTGACTCTCAGTCAGCATTAAGTTTCACGCAGCAAATCTACAATACTTAATGTTTCTTTAGGTTTAATTTGTTTGGAACTCGAACTATCGATAAAATGATTGTCGGCGAGGTAAAGGTTACCTTA
>NC_071980.1:20855126-20934464 GCF_026283585.1 Hylaeus volcanicus
CTCGAACTATCGATAAAATGATTGTCGGCGAGGTAAAGGTTACCTTATTCTCAAATCTAGATAGCTTAGAATTCATGGCAATAGAATGCTAAAAAAACATCTCGAGTTGCTGACAGATACCAGAAGAAAGACCTCAAGTGCAAAGGATTAATATCTCCTTAACGAAACCTCGGACAACATTTTCGCTAAGGAAAAAGTTGTTTCAAATCACCCCCCGAACCATCCCTCAAAATGACCTCCAACATTTTTGGGACGCCCTGTATATAATCTCTTTGATTTCCACCAACACTGTTCACGATTTATGTAGCGCGAGAGCGATCTTCCTTCGGCTTCGGTTCGAGATCAAGGTCGCTACCTGCCCCGCTGTTGTCACTTGAAAGCAACGACTACCGTCGTAAGGAACAATGTTAAAAAAGAAAAAGTGGTTAAATAAGAACCATGAGAAGAACGAGAACGAAAAGTGGGTAGAGGACGCCTCGAGGCTCGCTCGGGGCGCTTATATAGATTCGTTTTAAGGCTTGAAGAATTATCTACAGATGTTATGTATACATGTTAATAATATTAATAACAATAATAATAATGCTAATAAGAACGAGAATAAGAATAATTACGATAATGACGACAACAATAACGATAACAATAGTGCAGAAACGAATTAACGTTACGACGACAGTCGTCAATTCCTTTGGATCGGTTAACGATTAGAAATAAAGTACACGTGTTACGGGCTGTCCTTGATAAAGCAAAGACACCAATTTGCCATCCTTTCGATGTCTATTCTCTCTAAACCGTGCTGGAATTTCAACTTCGAGATTAATGGTCTCGAATTGGACTATTCCCATAGTATGTGTCGATTAATAACGCAAGTTGCTATTGAAAGAACACCTGATGAACGAAAAAAGCTTCGATTGAAATTGAAGCATTTGTGAACGTGTGTGTCTACACGATCATTTTTATTCGTAGACTCGATTCTACGAGTATACGTCTTTTTTCGTCGATATCAGACCTGGGTACATTTTATTTGAAATAACATTTTACTTTTTTTATTTTCCGCGTCGTTACTTGGTAATAACCGAAATGATGAATTTTTGAACAGGAAGTATTTACAGTAAGTTTTGTGATAACAACGTTACTATTTATACAGTAATTATTAATTACTAATTAAATATTTACTTGCAGTTTCTAAACACTCATGTGTTATTTACTAATAGAAAATTTACAATTTTTAATCTGCTATATTTGTCATTTATATAAATCATTGCCACATCGTGTATGATAATTTAACAATTAATATACATTGCTAATACACAAAATGCCAATAAAGTAGATACATTTTGCTTTTGAATTATTTTCATGTTAATCATTTTAATGATACCAAATTCAATTTCATTTATCAAAAACATCGAAATTATTTTATTATTTCGAACACGGAATGTTAATTTAAAATTATTTAGGAATCATTTCCATCAGCTGATGACAAGACCTCATTGGTTTCAATAAGAGATAAAAATTGGACTAATATTTCAAGTAAGGTTACTTCATAAGTGTTCAGGCCTGAGCGACATCCTCCATCTTAGGAATCGAAATCCCTAAAATTTCTTATTGCTCAACCGCTATACATGAATTCGAATTAGGAAAAGAATATCCCGGCATCCTAATTTTCCTAACAGATAGAGGGACTATAGAAAGAGGATCTATAGTTAAATATTTTTGTTTCTTTGGTTTTCGTTTCGTTTATAACAAGGACCAATAATAGTTTTTTGTAAACTATTATTACAAACTTTTATAAACCAGATATTACAAACCATTTATTATAAACTGGTTATAAACAAAATGGAACACTTTTCATGCGTCAACGTTTTGGGTACGATCGTGTTAGGTTCGTCCTCCCTATTCGATATTTCGTCCATCTTTTTCTCTCGACAATTCGATTAATTCTCGAGTGACAATATCGCCGAACGAAGTCAGCGAAGAGAAATGCATCTTGATCACGGTCTCGGCCAGAAAGGTATCGAAAGCACGGTCGATCCCCTCGACCTGTAAAAATGCTTCTTCACGCCCACAAGAAGAGGATCCTTTTAGAACCTAGTATTTTTTTAACTCCAATAGGAGGTAAGAATACCGAATGTTCATTTCTTTTTGTTGATTTGCTTCTATAAATATCACCTCTGCCTACACTCTAACTGAACTATCTCCCAAAACAATTTCGAGTGTTTCGACGTGACTGTAGCTTCGAGAAAAGTGCATCGGTAGTCGTGATTGAAATATAAATTACAAACAAAGGAAGACTTTTTTTCGATACACGAGTTATCGATCGCCAATGGAACAGACAGACACATAACTCTTCGTTTTGTTTCACTTTTCTTTTCATTTAGTCGAATTTTACGCTGAAAATTCATTTTCTATAAAAAAAGAAGTGCAGTGTTATGGAGAACGAAATTTTAAGTGAAATAGACCCGAAGGTAATCCGTCGAAACGTGTTTTATTAGATGCAGAAAGTAATTCTGTGACTTTATATCCAATCATTTACAACTTTCATTTGAGTAGAAATATTTCATCGTTGTTTTGTTATTATATGTTAGGTTGTAAAGCTTCTAAGTTGTCGATCGGGTTTTCATTACAACGAATCTATAGAACAATCTATAGACGTCGTAATAGAGATCAGGTTGAGAATTTAGAAAGTTCATACTTTAATTTGCCAAAATGACGAATAAATATACCTGTTTAAATCAGAGTTGTAAATAATAGAAACAAAGAATTAATTTCTACACCCAATTCTACATCCACATTCTACGAAAATTCCTACATGTGAAAACAATGGGTTTTCAATTACATTTTAAAATATATATTATCGAAGAACAAAATAAGAAGTATCTTTTTTGAAAATACTTGAAAAATGAACCCTGTTAAGTTAAACTATTGGAATTCAATTAGTCACAAATTAAGAGAAATCGTAGTATCTAAACTGTATCCCATCTTTATAATTTGCATTAAAAAATAATAAAAAAAGAATGACCAGAATAACACTTATTAACAATTTCGTCCGACTTGGCGCTACATTTTTTATTTACATCTTCTATAAGCAAACAAAATACACTCGTCGAGTGAATATTCGTAATTAGGTAACAATTACTCTTTCTTTCATTCATATTTTTTAACCCTTTACCACAAATTAGTTCCAATTTTATTTATTACACTTTCCGTGACAAAAACAAAGAACTTTGGAACGAAATTAGACAGCCTACAAATTCTTATGGGAACCGTAATTAAATACTTCTAGAATAAAGGGCGAATATAAAGAAAGAAGTAAACAAATTTTACGATCTGAAAATAAATGAATCGGATGTAATCGTATATTTTTAAAAAAACCAAAAACAACGATAAGTTGTAGATCAATTTAAAAGGTGCATTTGGAATTGGCTACCACAAATAGTCTTTGTATTATTATCAAACATGATCAAAGTTTGACCAATTTTGTAATGCGAAAAATTTGTTGACCTCAATCTCTATATTGTTCATAGATAAGAATGTTGTTTTTTCTAGTTGTTTCATAATTACCCAACAAAGAGATCACATGACAAAACCCTCCAGTTCTCGGGTGAGAAGGGTGATCGCAACGAAGTCACATATTTGTTTCGCATACTTTCTATCCGTGACTTCGTTTCCCAGAAACTCGAAATCGAGAATGCTCTTGTCCTGTTCAAATTCGACACGAGTTTTTCCAGAAACGAAAGCACGTACAAACGAATGGAACTCCACATTTTCGATGTATAGTCAGCGGAAGGGATCTTGTATGGTCGTGAAATCGGTCAGAAGCCGAACTTTACAACTCAAACCGATCGCAATTAGTAAACTGAAACAGAAGTTTAAACAAGGTTGGCACTGGACTTTTTTCAGAGTTAGGAGGTTTACAATTCAATGACCTTATTCTTTTTATCTATGTTTATGCATAATTTTTCAACACATCTCACATTTGAAACATTGTTTTTGCCAGTTAAATAACGTACCGGGTAAAATTTATTTATACTGATTGTTCGACTGAAAATAAAGGTTTGGGTTCAAGAGTAATACTATGATAGAAAATACTATGTTAGGTAAGAACTTGGTTAAATCATCATCGTCGAAAGTTTTTGGTTTTTCCAGTTTAGAAAAACTTGAAGGTCGTATTCATAACGAAATAGGACTAAACGAACTGCTTATGCAACCCTCTGCAAAATTTAATCAACAGGTTCATGATGCAATCATTTTCGAAGGAACTTTATTTTCTAAACATTAGAAGTCCTAGAAATCAATTACCTGTGGCAATAAAGTGCTGACTACTAATCCTTTCAACCTAACTTTATTCCGTTTATATTCTATTCCCATCGTTTTTAGAAATCAATTATGTTAAACTATGGTTAGCTATATAGCCAACCTAGATAGATGTATATATAAGGCTATACAGTAAAGACTGGTTAAGTGCAAGATAGGATTGACTGGATAAATGCAAGACTATCCCAACTACTCGGGGAGGGGTGGGGGGGACCTTAACAGGAGCAGTGTAATAAAATCCTAATCGATTGATACGCTCCTACCAACTGCTTTTTCCCTCAAATCTCCTTCTCTTTCGCTCTCTGTCCTTTCTAAGCTCGACTTGAGCCAAATGTAAACAGAGGATAGAAACCACGACTGGATAACTGCAATGTCTGTGTCCCGATTTTCTTGCACTTATCCAGTCTTTACTCTAGTCGAATAAAAAGACTCAATTTGACCCAGCACAAACGATTTCCATTTTCTTCACATATGTTCTCATAAGGCTAATTTGTAATTTGGCCAAAGACAATCAGAAACATTCACTGGAGCATATACAGAGTGTCCCGAGAATGTTGTAACACTTTGAAAGGGATGATGCTTTTTTCTTAGCGAAAATGTTGTTTCAAATCACCTCCAGGAACCACCCCTTTCAAGATGTTAAAACATTGTTGGAACACCCTGTATATCCCATTAGGGTCGAAAGGGTTAAATTTGGAACCACGCAAGATCCCTTTCACCATACGTATGCTGTTCCGGGGCAGAATAGATTCCCACCGAAACGAATCTATTACGAAACGCTCTCTAACATTCCAGTCGCGAATAATCTCTGTAATTTGCTTTTCCAGCGAAATTCATGCCCGAATCGGCACCACCACCGCCACCGTACGCTTATCCACCACCGGGCATGCCAGCCCAGCTGCCACCCGCGCCAGCCGCAGCTCCGGCCGCCGCATCATCAGGAGGCACCGGAAGTCAGAGCGGTTCCCAGACCGCTGGTGCGGCACTGGTCGGCAATCTGAACGGTATACACAGCGTGATGTAAACGGGAGCACTCACCATACCGTACCGCAATACGAATTTTCCAATTAATCTTAAGCGAGTAAAACATCATGCCGTAAAACGAGAACAGACAAAGAAAATCCCGGCACAAAGCCGGCCGCTGCACGCAAGTCCACGAGGAACCGTATCCAATTAATCCCGCAAACTGACTAATTAGGTTTCTTTTCGATCGTACGCGGTAGAAGGGAAAAACGAGCCGACGGTGGAAGTTCGATCGGTGAACGGAACGGTTAACGCGTTAACTGCTGGCGACGCGTGCCACGAAATGAGTGTTCTTCTGACGATCGAGCAAATTAATTATAATCCGTCTCGATTCCATGTTTTTCTTTTTTTCATTCACGCCGCGTCCCGATGCGTCCCGTAGCCTAACAACACGAGGCACACGCTAATTCCTCTGCGCAGTTTACGCGTCAACTTGTTCGCGAGTTCTCTGTAGCTCTTGTTAGAGTCAGTATCCGTCACTTCTGCTCTGTTCCAATTGTCGCGATCATGACGAGAAAAAAAAAGAAGGAAGCCGTAGACCGATAGGGAGCTGAGTCCAGCCTCCGGAACGTTTACTTCGATATCTAAACATAGATTAAGACGTCGATCTCAACTAATCGCGATTCTCCACGCGTATTCCTCGTAATCGATCCTAAATGAAGAGACGGTCTGAGGAAGACGATATGGAGGACACGCTGCCCGCGTCTCAGCGGTCGAACATGTGTATCTACGGATACGCGTGTACATGTACATAAATTATTACGAATTGTCGATGTAAGATTAAACTATGCATATAGGGGATGTGTTGACAGAAATGTAGTACCTTTTTCTAGGGTCGAGTTCCTCGCGCTGATACGAACGATAAAGTTCTTTTCCATTTCGCGATCCGAGGCTCCGTTGTCGAGATTTAAATGGCTCATGCAGTGGAGTCCAAGATAAGCTCCGGAGCACAGGCGCCTTCCCGTGGAAAGGGAAGGTAATCGCATCAGTAAATTTTAATTGCTCATATCTCGACAACGGAGCTTCAGATCGCAAAATGGCAAAAGCGTTTCGATTTCTTTTCGCGCGAGAAATTAATTCTGAAAAACGGTTCCACACTTTTGTTAACGCCCTGTGTCATATATATATGACTTATAAATACGTGGCAGACAAGCAGATAGAGGAAAAAAAAAACCCGACAGAGAGAAAGTGAGGGAGAGAAAGAATGATTGTTAGCGTTAAATTTTATTATTCGTCACCGACGGTTGGCGTGGAACTGTTGCGAGCAATTATTGCTGTCGTTCGATGATTTCCGCGTTGACTACGTTCCTTTAAAATTTCACCTTGCAACCCTTATTTTTGTAGATTCCCCTGTAATAATTTTCGTCTCTGCTACAATTTGCACCGTTACTTAACACACGGACACGTTTTAATCTCTTTTGAAAGAGTTTAGCGAAACTCTGATAGCTGTTCGTTGTTTCTTTCTATGAATCCTCGGTTAAATAAGATACCGCCGAAGATAATTCGTTAATGATGGTTGCATTCAGCAGAGACAATTGTTGGGTGATTCTCTTGGATTCTCTGTTTCGATTCGCCTAGTCACTTCTAATAAACGAATCGAAAGCAGAGAATCCAAGAGAATCACTCAACAGTTGCACAACTGTTGCCTCTGCTGAATGCATCCATTTACTCCGCAAATGCTTCCTTTCTTTGTCTATGACAGAACTAGGCGCCACATGGCGCCACAAGGAGACGTGGCCGCATCGTGGTAGCGTTCTCCTGTGGCGCCAGTAGTTTACGTGCTCTCCGTGCGCTGAAACGATCGTGTACTCGACTCTGGTCTATGGATTAGTCCTTGTTTATGCGTACAGGCGTTTCACACACTTTAAATGTATTTTTAAATTATTTCCAACGATACTCGTAAACGATATACGTGTACGACTTCGATTATCTATCCGCGTATATTTCAGGAGCAAGAATAGCTATAACTTCGGGAAGCATTTGCAAGTTTGATGAAATTTGATTATTTTAATGTGTTAAATCGCACTTAAGAAATCTTTCGTTCGGAATCGATCAGACGTTCGATAATCGATGCGTGAGGGTGAAACGCAATGTATGTTTCATTAAATGAATTTTGGCGGTCTTCTCTTTGTTGATCTAATCATCTAATCGAATTTGTCTGTTCGTCTTCCGCGAAAATAATAGTTCAGTTTTTATAAAAACAATGCGAAAGATTATTACCTTACGCTGTACAGTTGTACCATAATTCCCGCGTTTTCAAAATAAAACGAAAGGTCAGAGAATGTTTAAAACGGGAAATAAATATGAATCAAATTACGTGACGGTTGAATCAAAGATTCATTATGGCGATAAGATAGAAACGAAAGATCACTTTGTTGCATGGTATTTGATACAAGTAATACACCTATCTCCCCGATATACACGGTAAAACATTCTACAAAAAACCGTATACATCGAAAGAAAACAAAATTCTATAACTTGGGCAATTATTTATTTAATTTAATTCAATGGAATTATAAATATATTACAAAAGCCATAGTTATTTATCACTAATCATCGAATGTAAAGTTTTAAAAATTTCTAATTAGATGCTCCCTTCTGCTGCTAACGCTTTATTGTTCCAATTGATATCAATGCTTTTTGTGTAAAAAAAAAAGGAAAGCAGTATATTTTAAATTTGATGTTGGTGTTAATAAACGAACGGCACTATAAAATGACCGAATTAAATAGGTGCGCAACATAAATTACAACTTTTGACAGCATTTTCAGAAATTCGTTATTTTGAAAACCGTGTAAAGTACCATGCACGTCGGTGGTTAAGTGTACTCACTATGAACTACTCGGAATCCAGTGATTGAAAATCTGACCTTTCATCTTAAACCATCCAATCGAACTGTCGAAGCTTCCTTGCTCAAAATAAAATTAAAATAATATTGCCCCTTACCTCCTCGACCCTCCCTTTTTCTCCGAGGCGCTTACTGTATGTCCATGAATTGATCACAGAGAAAAAGATGACTACTTAAAATGTTTGTAAGTACGACGAGAATAATTATGCGTAAGATGGCTTCACCACATAGGCAGTTAACGTATTATCACGAGGTACAGAGGTATGAATAATAACCGCGATAATTGGTTGAGTTGAACATCATGCAATTTACTAATTGAGAAATCTATGTTCACCTAGGAGATGATTCTGTCTTAGACGTTACTGTATATTAGCCTTAAATAAAAACAATTACGAAAAAATTTATGCTTATGGTCAATTTTTATATACATGTTATTTTCTCAACAGCTATTCTCATCTTATTCTTTCCTACTCGATTCTTATTCCATTTCAATCACATAGTATTTAATATAAACATTGTTTATAAAGAAATCTTACTTCCTATATCTTTACTTACAAAATATTATAAATTCACGACTGAAAAATTAAATCACTTGATCTGCATAAAACGTATATGGCACGAGTTACACGCTACAAATGAAAACTATGGATTATATTTTCGCATACGTAGGAACTGTCTCGATCAATGTAAGAAATATTTTTGTTAAACCCAGGGCTCCATTTAAGGTTGTTACATTCCTGACATCGATTCTAAACTACCGTGGCGCCATCTACAAGGAGACTCATTTGTCAAAGATTCCGACAAGAGTTTCGCCTCTATGAAACTATTCTGCGCTCTTTCCCTTGTCGACCATTTGTAAACATGGCTCCGGTAAGTTTTCTGAGCAATATAGAATCGAAAATAATACGAATATGTGCAAAGATGTTTTAAAAATTCAACGGGCGTGTGAAACGTCATCTCACGACAATTAATAATCATATAATTGTATTTGTATTTTTTAAATGATTACGTGGATTTTGTTGGATGTAAAACTCTGACATAAACATCGCTTCGGCAGCTAACACATGTGTCTGTTACAAACGAAACAGTTTTTAATTAAAAGGTATTCAAAATGGTAAATTGGACGTTTTTCAGACCATCGCAAAGAAGCCTAAAGGTGCAACCACCAAAAAACAGGTTCTTCGAGGTAAGGGCCAGAAGAAAAAGGTGTCCCTTAAATTTACTATTGACTGCACACATCCTGCCGAGGATAATATTATGGATGTAACAAATTTTGTAAGTTTTCCTTAATATTTATTCATTTTGTATTTTCTATTCAGCCTTACATAAAGCGTTATTAAATTCTCATATATTGTTATTCTAACTTCGTGACACAATGCTAACCTCAAAACTATCTCATTCATTCATTCATTCATTCATTTAAGTGTGTAACTTATTATACAACGTTATTGCACTACTGCTTACTTATTACTAGCTTATTTCCATTCTCCTAAACCATCGTCTTACACGACTCCTGCATTGTTTTAATACTGTCTGCAGTAGCTCTTATTTCTCATCTATTGGGACCTGCTAGCCCCCCCTCTAGCTCAGGTACCTCGGGTTGCTAAGCCCGTAGCTACAAACACAGCTACAACCCCTGAGGGGTCAAAACTATCAAAAGTGTTATCAATAATATATATACCAATGTGTGTATAATAATGTGTAACGTTGTTTGTCTTTCCAGGAAAAGTACCTGCATGAAAGGATCAAAGTTTCTGGTAAAACAAACAACTTTGGTAACAGCGTTACATTGGAACGCGATAAGATGAAACTCTCAGTCAATAGCGATATCGACTTTTCTAAGCGGTGGGTATTGTCCTGTATGACAAAGCATTACATGAAAATTAAAATGAAAAAGTATTTCGATGCATAGACGATTTCACGGTGACATTATTCTCAACAAAATGACCGATATTTGCACTAATTTAGTAACATGTTCGTATAGGTATCTCAAGTACTTGACGAAAAAGTATTTGAAGAAAAACAAATTGCGTGACTGGTTGCGAGTAGTGTCAAAAGACAAAGAGACATACGAGCTAAGGTACTTCCAGATTAACAGCCAGGAGGATGACGACGAAGAAGATGCAGAATAAACTTTGTTTTTATTCCATACACAATTACAGAAACATCTGTACATATTTCTATTAATAAATAATGGAACAAATTTACGTTGAATTTCTTTAAAAAACAAGCATTCCAATTTCTTGATCATTTTAGCAATAATCAGTTTACTACACCTAGTATACCTATTTTGATATATACACAATGTTTCATTTACTATTAAGTTTTCAATTTGTGCAATGATCAATGTGTTAACGTTTACTTGTGTCAATTTTATAAAAACAATTGCAACATTTTTGATCGTTTGTTCATTAACCAATTACTGGATCTTGTCTAAAAATAAATCAACTGAAAGTGTTAGGGATCAAATTATAGTCATCGTGACAATTGTAAAAGTTACGTGACGCGATAAATCATATGTTTTATACCAATAAAAAAAGAATAAATTTGTATAATTTTATATGCATTACAAGTTACCCTTACGACACAGAGTAGTTATTCTTTACTCTGTGTTTAAGAGTATAAACAAGTACAAAAACCAAACGTTATTTGATGCGTAGTGATAAAAAGCGTATGTTACTCGTTATCATCGACAGAATCGTACCTATCTAAGGCTCCTCTACCCCCCAACAAATTTGATTACGCAAGCACACTTGTATTGTTATGGAATTTACCTAATGATTTGATACAAGTAAAAAGTGTCAACATATAATTACAAGTCGAGTAAAAGAACAACATACATATATGCATATATACATAGTTACACGATAAATGAAATAGACCAATCATACAAGGAATCATATTACTTTAAAAATATAATATTCGTGCACAAGGCAAAACAATTTAAATATTATGATTAAAATTAAAATATTACTTAAATATTGCGTAATATTCTGTAAGTTACTCGTTCTGCAAAGTAATATCGAGGAAACGTATTAAATACGTGGTACGAGGGATTCGTAGAGACGGACCTGTCGTATCTATCAAAAACATCTGTAAAACATTCTTCCCTCGTCAGGCAGACAATGCGATAACACTTCGTACCACATTTCGTTCTGTTTTGATGACCTGATATATCGCACGGGGATATTGTCTAATCTCAACGTTCAATTTTCTCGTGGTTCACGAGGAATAACAAGGGACTATTTCGCGATGGCGCAGAGAGCGGAAAGCGGAAGAGTGTCATATCGTAATGCGCAGACGAATTGACGCACGGCGATTGTTGTGACAGAAGTGTAGAAGAGTATCGTATCGTCATCTTTCCAGTTCGGAATCAGCAAAATCCGTGTAAATTGATTGAAAGGAAAACAATCACCAAGACTACAAAAAGAGAGTAATTCCGTTAAAATCGCGTTGCTCGTGCAATCGCGCGAGAACAATGAAGTTTATGTACAAGGAAGGGCATCCCTTTGAAAAAAGGAAGGCCGAGGGTGAAAAGATACGACGAAAATATCCCGATAGAGTTCCTGTAAGTAACTCGTACAGAGAATGCTCGTTTTTGTCATTACGAAAACATTTCTCCTCGATATAAATGATTATTAGGGTGAATAATTGATTCGTCATGGAGAACATCGTTTGCCTAACACCATTGAATGAGTCTTATTCATCGTGAGTTGATTCGATCGTGTATCCTAGAATTTCCTGGCTGGAACGGGCCAAGGTCGACTTTTTGCGCCGTATTTCGCTCATATTTCGCGATAATACAAGCATTTCTTCTCAATCGGTGGGCCAATGATTAAATTTATGATAAATCGAACGCTCGTAACGAATTCCTTTGTACGTTTGCCTATTACCCAAGTCTATTGATCTTGCTACGCCCGTGGCTATATAATTTCCCGATTGATAAAAGGTTACGACTGAATGGATATTTTTCCTTTTCGTTCGACTCCGAAACGATTTGGACGCGCGATTCAAGCCGCTTGGAAAATATTATATTATGCGGAATGAAACGTTCGAAAAAAATGTAGACCAGCTGTTGTTACTTCAGGGACTTGGATAAGTGTCAAACGTGCAGAATATGAGACGCGGATTTGAAACTGCTTTGTGATCCTGAAGTTGAGCCAAGATTTAAGCATTTTATAGTTTAGGTAACAACAGAGAATATTCAGATAGAGTGATGTGCAAATTTATTATAAAAACATTGGACCTTGAATAATCATAAATACAATCAAGTCTGATTTACTAATGCATATTCATTGAGAACAATTACTTATGTCACAGGTAATTGTCGAGAAAGCACCAAAGGCTAAAATTAGTGATTTGGACAAACAAAAATATCTAGTACCATCTGAATTAACTGTTGGTCAATTTTACTTTTTAATCCGTAAACGAATCCATCTTCGCTCAGAAGATGCCCTGTTCTTCTTTATTAACAACATCATTCCCCCGACAAGTGCCACTATGGGTTCACTCTATGCGGTAACTATATAACGTATTATTCCAAATTCATTTAAAATATACAAATATTTGTATTCACTATAATCATACTTTTTTCAGGAACACCACGAAGAAGATTTCTTCATGTACGTAGCATACAGCGATGAGAATGTGTATGGACATTAAATTACAACAAAGAAGATAACAACAAAATAAAAGAGCAGACAACAAAAATTTGCCACCTGTAATGTAGTCCTTTTAGAAGCTTTTGGAAGTGTTAACAAAATTATATCTTTCAATCTTTTGAGTGAAACTTCAAATCCTAGCACCGCACACAAAACTAAATTTGCTTCCTTGAGATAAATTGGATATGTTCGTCTGCCAACTATACAAGCATCTTACTTTTTGATTCCATTATTCTCTGCTGGCTGAGGAAGCTTAGGATAATAGGGTGTAAGAAGGACTAATCAGAGCTGAGTTACACGATACTGTGTCGATATTTAGCCTGATACAAAAAAAAATTGGAATATTGAAAGAAGGAAAGCAATTCCTTATATTGCGAAGAGTGACTAACTTTACTATAGCTAAATCTATTATTTCCATGCATTAATGATTCTATTAAAATTATTTGTATTGCAAATTGATAAATTCGTGATTCTATGTAGACGTTTTATGTGATATCACTTTCTTTTTAACTTAGAGTAGCGTTATTCTCTTTACACGATTCGATGTTATTTAATCGCAAAGGAATGGAAAGAAATTGTTGAATATGTGGTGAGATAAAAATTGTTTGTAACGGCTGGATGTGGGCCAATAAAAAAATATAAAAACGAATTGTGAGAAATATACATATCCCATACCCTAAATCGTGCTTTCACAATCTTGTGAAACTACAATTTCACTATACCAATAGAAAACTGTTGAAACTACATGTCATACATAATTGAATATGTTTTGATCGTAATTCATCTATTTTTAACGTGTTTTCTCAAGAGTACTGCTTTCTATGGCTGTAAGAATAGGGCACTCTCTAGTTTATGCTATTGCTTGGACGAAGAAAGTCTTTGTTTAACATGGAAGTAGAAAATAATAGTACGAATGTTACGAATAGTTCCATTGAAGATACGGACGTTATTTCTACGTACAATATCAATCAAGAAGACAGTAACTGGATTTTGACAAATTCGTTTATAATTTTTACTATGCAAACTGGTAAAATTTTTAATTAACTAGATAAATAATATTCCGAAAAATAACAAGAAAGCAACAAACTTTATCTTTTGATTAATTTAGGTTTTGGCATGTTAGAATCTGGATGTGTATCTTTAAAAAATGAAGTTAATATTATGATGAAAAATGTAGTAGATATAGTACTTGGTGGATTAACTTATTGGGCATTTGGTTTTGCAATGAGTTTTGGATCAAGCGGGTCGTACAATTCTTTCATCGGCTTGGGCGATTTTCTTATAGATCCTTCTATACATGACAAACTTATGGGCCCAAAATGTGCTGCATTTATATTTCAACTAAGTTTTGCAACTACCTCTACGACGATTGTCAGCGGTGCTATGGCCGAACGGTAATTATGGAAAATAATGGAACGATTTTATTTACATTATACTAACATTATATAATTACAGATGTAATTTCAAAGCATATTGTTTATTTTCTTTTTTAAACACAATTGTATATTGTGTACCAGCTGGATGGATATGGGGTGACCAGGGATTTTTAAAAAACTTGGGTGCTGTTGATATTGCTGGTTCAGGAGTAGTACACCTTGTTGGTGGTGGCTCCGGTAAACATTATTTTCTTATTTTATAGCAAGTTTCTAGACAAACACTTTAAATATTATTTTACTATAGCACTCGCATGTGCCATTATGTTGAGGCCAAGATTGGGCAGATATGACAATGGAATTGCCCCACTACCTCTTGGAAATCCTGTCAATGCTATTATGGGATTATTTGTGCTTTGGTAAAATAAATAACTGAAACATAATGATTTACAAACTTAAAATTATTTCTATATTTTTCTTTTTCGTTCGACTTATTTATTATTAATAAATGATGATAAAAGGTGGGGCTGGTTAGCCTTTAACAGCGGTAGTACGTATGGTGTTACTGGACAACGATGGCAATATGCTGCAAGAGCAGCAGTTTCTACTATGCTTGCAAGCATGGGAGGTGGTTTAATTGGTTTAGGTTTCAGTTTAACCAACCCAAATGGAATTGATATTCTCAGTCAGATAAATGGTATTCTAGGCGCCCTTGTTGCAGTTACAGGTAAGTTTCACAATAATTACTGCTCACAGACATTAGAAAAACTCGTTACTTTTTTACTTTTATAATGTGAGTTAGGTGGTTGCTTCCTTTTTAGGGCCTGGGAAGCCATAGTTGTTGGAATGGTTGGCGCTTACATTACATGTTGTGTAATGCCCTTGTTAGATAAAATGCATATCGATGATCCTGTTGGAGCTAGTGCAACACACGGTCTTACTTTTATTTAATTTTATTATTTCAATCTTCATTCGATTTTTTTTCTAACAGTAATTTTTGTACACAGGAGCAAGTGGAATTTGGGGCATCATTGCTATTGGTTTATTTGCAGATAATCCATATCCCCTTGATACAACTAGTGGAAGAAAAGGACTATTCAAGGGTGTGCTGTAATTAAGTCATATTTCTAAACGAATAAATCTTACAAAAAATGTTTGTTTTTACAGGGGGTGGATGGCACTTATTTGGTGTACAATGTTTAACCGTTCTATGTTTAGCATTTTGGAGCTTTTTTACATCTGTAATTTTATTATGGGTAAAATGTGTTAAATGTTATCTAATACTTACAGTACAATATCTTTTTTAATAGACTTTAAAATTCAATTAGTGTTCCACTTTTAGCTCATAAATAAACTTATACCAATTAGAATGAGTATTAATGAAGAGCTGCTTGGTGCAGACTTAGTAGAACATCAAGTACGACATATGCAGGTTTATACTTAAACTGAACTGTTATCTAATTATATTTCAAGACTCTCATACATTATCAAATTCTTTGTTTACATTCTTTTAGATAGGCGTAAGTAGAGCTATGTCTGCTCTTCGTCCACTTTCGCAAGAACAAAAATTAAGTACTGTACATCCAGTTGGAATAAATCCTGGTAAGATAAATTCACTGAGGAACTCTTGAAGAAGCCTAATTAATTATACGAATTAATTTTTATATAGGTCACGATTCCTATATCGAAAAACATAATCGTAAAAATCGCATGAAACGTGGAAAACGATTATCCGTCGGAAAAAAATCGTTGAAAACTCCTCAAATCGATGCGATTGCAAATGCAGTATTGACCGAACAGACTAAGCCGAATTTTGCTTGGATGGATTGATGTTTTTAAATGTTTTCTTTTAACAATTTTTCGAATGTAAATTTATTAGAAACGTATAAATGTATTTGCATACACATTCTAACGCTTTCACATATTATTGTTACACAAACAACGCACACATTCTTTGATAAATAATTAAAATCGTATGCAATTACATATATATAATAATTACAGACACTGGTACATAAGGGAATAAATCTGTTAAAAAATCACAGATATAGTAAACACGTGTAATATGATATTTGTATCCCAAGTCATGTCTAATATCATGGCACATATAAAGATGTCTCTATTATATATTTCAGTTTTGAATAAAATATTTTTATGAAAAGTTACTTATCTTTTTCATTTATTAAGGACGTAATATCGGACGTTTTATCATGCTGTCAACGGCAGGAATTAATCTCTGAATACAGTATTGATGCACAATCACAAAGTAATAGTTTCATCTACCATATTTGATATACTCAAACATTAAACCTATTTACAAAATTCATGATAACCTCGTGCAATAAATGCAAATAATCATTTTGCTTGTTAAAACACGTTACATAATAAGCAGAGCAACTTTTAGAAAATACTTGACATTACTCCAATACTAGGTCAATCTGTATGTGTAGTTTTAATATACAGGATGAGGCAGCTAAACTGTTACAGAGCAATAATGCGTAAACTATCGTGGATACAAAACAGTCTTACAGGAAAAAGTTAGAAGGTTCGAGGGGGCCTATCTTATATGACTAGTGCTTCTTTTTTTGGTTCAGATGCTAAGGCTGGACCAGAAAAACAACAATAGTCATGTAAGATAGGCCTTCTCGAACCTTCTAACTTTTTCCTGTAAAATTTGTTGTACCTACAATAGTTTAGGCATTATTGCTTTGTAACAGTTGTCCCTCACCCTGTATGTAAGCACATATGTATACGTATGAAAGGAATACGCACAGTAAACCATTTGTATAAAATATAATATAGGAAACAATTCCGTTTTTCTAATAAATACTTATAGCAAAATGAATTTTCAATATGAAATAAAAAACGTTTTGCTACATTCTAACATTAATCTTTTCCACAAAAGTTTGTGAAAAATATGAATTTGATACTTACTCATAAATTACTTCGTTAGTTAAAATTACAGATGAATGATGCATTACAAATGCAAATTTTCATAACAATTGCAATTTCGTACATTGATTATCACTATTGTATGCTGCTTAAAGACCATTGAGAGACTTCTGTTGGCAGTCCAGGGTAATTTTTCACAGCTTCCATGACTTGTTGTGGTGTAAGTAAAAATTTATAATACTGATACTCTTTTTCCACTTTTGAATTCATACCACTCACTGGCATTACAATTTCCAAGTTCTGTAAATGTTTTATTCGTGTTCTTGTTACTCAAATAACTAGAGACATTACTTTATTTACAGCCCTTACCTTAATATGCTCAAAAGCCTTCATGATAACAGGCCTTTGTACACTTTGTATAGATGAATTCTGATTAGCAAATTTAATGTAACGATTATAAACTGTCTCAAAATTTAAAGGTTCTCCTTCATAAATTTCTGTCTCGTGTTTCATTGCTATTATCTAAGAGAATAATATAATAATAATATGGTTCATCATCCTAAAAGTAATAGCAACAAATACACTTACTAAGCACATTTCTAGAACAGATAGTCCTTCGAGCATTAGAACTTTATCATCTTGCGAGAATATTTTACTTGCTTCTACAAAATCGTTTACTTCCAATTGTTGATGTTTCTCTGATAATGTAGAAACAACAACTGCCAGAAAGATTCTAAAACTTGTTTCACTTACATCCATCTGATACATTCTCTTTAATAAATTTACTATAGTAAGATTATTGACTAAACTTTTTATATATTCATTCCACATAGACCAAAATGGTGGATATTCATCATATTGCTGTTCTATGCCATTAACATTTTCATCATCAGGAAGACTGAGAAGATGTTGAAACAGTTCTAAACGATCATCAAATGCAGATGTTGGCTGCTCCGAAGATGATGTATCTCCAGGGAACAAGAATATTTGACGATGAGAAAATCTTGATTTAACTCTTTTTTCTAAAAGTTCTATAACATTCAACCTACAAGTCACCCCTAACACACATATTGGAGCCTAAGAAAGGAAGAATTTAATCGAATTAAAAACGAAATAAACAATAATGCATAATCATTGTCTATACTCACTTGTGCAGATTGAGCAATATCAAACAGATTATATAAAAGAGTCTGATTGTGGTGTTCACAAAACAAATCAAATTCGTCTAATATAAAAATAACTGGTTTTGAACGCTTTTTGTCACCTGCCTTTAAACAGTCAAGCAGAAAAGTCAAATTCTCAGCAAATGTACCAAAAACCTTGTCGCCCACTACATTTTCTAATTGCATTTGACGAGTGGCATCTTTCAATGCCAAACGGTCATCGGTATGTACAAGACCATGAAGATTTACTATCAAAGCATTTTCTTTAAAGCTTTTTATAGATGACAATTCTTTTAAAACACTATTTATTAGCTAGAACAATAAATATTCATAAGAAGAAGCTATGAATGTACAAAGTTAGAAAGTTTAAATTAAGCTAATAAACTAAACGTACTGTTGTTTTTCCACAACCCCTAGGACCAATTAATAAAGCAGAATTACTTTCACCCATGTCGACTGTATGCTTTAATAGTTCCAATATATGCAAGCGTTCTTTCCTATAATGCCTAAACTTTGGTTCGGAGCACATAATTTTACGCTTTAAATACTTCCTTGTTGATAATATCATAACATTGTCTTGAAAATCAATAGCCATATTTTCTTTCTTGTTCATATTGTTTTCCCTGATATGCACTAAAAATTCGTTGCTAATTTATTTGTTGATTTCTTTTTTCACAGAAGTTGTTTTAACATACTTAAATTGTTTAAAATATATTGAATAATTATTAGTTGACTTAAATGTTCACTTTACTGAAACTATTATTTTCTATTTATATAATAATCATTACAAATGTTAGATATTTTCTAATTTAATCAGTTTGTATATGTAGTTATATACATTAGGATATAATTTGTCAAACGCATAGGGTCTCTGATTAGTCAAATATAACCTATTAATTTTACGAAAAAATATACGTAATACCTTTAGAATATACTTGCTCCAAGATTTAATTCACTTACGTAGATACAGTATTAATTGACGAAATAGAAGATCAAAATATAGGCTTGAAAATTCTAAAATAATAGAGAAATATCAAATCTTCGATTACTAAAGCGTTGGAACCAGGTTGTTTACAAAACAAATATGGAAGACGCAGAATTTAAAACGGACAAGAAGAACTGTACGTTTTTATTTAAAAAAAGAAAGATTCGAAGTACTGCAGCCAGGAAACGTAAAGAAGCGAACTATGAAGACGGTAACTATGTGAAATAAATGCCGAATCTTGCCCTCGTACTTAAATAGTCAGTAATTTCATTACATAAATTTGATTATCTCCTTTCATAGGTTATTTGTTTTATAATATAAGTTTTAACATATGTATTATATTTATTTTTTTAAATAGAGAGCAGCGAAGATGAAACTACAGTGGTTCAGAAAGAAAGAAAACATGATGATAATAATCCCATGAGACAAAGTGTAAGTATTGGGAGAAGCTGCATATGTATACAATGCATGTTGACAAACAGTAAGGCTATGCTTATATCAAACAATGATTCAAGTATCTTACAGACTAATAAGAGAAGGTTTAGAGATGAAAAGAAAGTTGTAGACAACAGCACAGACGAAGAAAATATTACTGTTTCTTATAAAAGTACCAGAACTCCTATGCCAGCTGGACCAAGCGACCAAGGAGCAACAGCAATTTTAGAAACAGAGACAGAAAAGGATAAAGACGCGCAGGCTTTATTTGAAAAATCTCAAAAAATAAATGAGGTACAAAAACTAGGACAAAATTACGAGACAGATAAATGTCTTTAAATATAAACAGCAAATGAACCAGTGCGATGTAATCATTTTCAGGAAAATGAAGGAAAAGAGGATGATAAAATTTATAGAGGTTTGAATAATTATACTCAATATTACAAGAAAAAAGATACAGCTGCTGGAAATGCTTCCAGTGGAATGGTACGTAAAGGGCCAATTAGAGCACCAGCTAATCTCAGGGCAACAGTTAGATGGGATTACCAACCAGATATATGTAAAGACTACAAAGAAACAGGTTTTTGTGGGTTTGGAGGTGAGTAGAATAAGAACATTGTTGTACTGGCTAGTAAAATTGTGATTATGATTTAATTTTAATTCAATAATTATGATTTAATTTTTAGACAGCTGTAAGTTTCTTCACGATCGTTCAGATTACAAATTAGGTTGGCAATTAGAAAGAGAAGCTGCTACAGGAGAGTATAACAATAGCGGAGACGAAGATGATAAAAAATACGAAATCGATAGCGACGAAGAAAGTCTTCCGTTTAAATGTTTTATTTGCCGAAATAGTTTTACCGATCCTATCGTTACAAAGTACGTGTAATTTTTTTGCAGACTTAAACATTTGAATTCTGTCGAGCACCTAATAACACATAGTAACTTTATGTTTCAGATGTAAACATTATTTTTGCGAAAAATGTGCGTTAGAACATTATAAAAAAAGTACTAGATGTTACATATGCAATGTACAAACTAACGGTGTCTTCAATCCAGCTAAAGAGTTAATTGCACGGGCGAAAATGGAAGAAAAAGGAAAAACAGTTGAAGAAGACGATGAAGTTTCTGACCAATAATAAAGCATATGTTTTTACTGAATAATTATAATTTTATTGACTTTACATACCGGCACTGATCATTTCCTTCAAGTGACGCCAATCATTGTGGAATCGAAAGTAATAAATAAAGAATATAATACTTCAACAAGAAATTGATGTGATTTATTAATACAATGTAAACATAAATAAGGGTTAGTTCTCTTTGCAAATATTACAGGTAACGTTTGGTTGGTAGCTTTTTGGATGGGGTCACTCCAAATGTTTACATGTAGATTATCTAACAAACTATGATTTGTAGGGATCTAAAAAATCCTGTACATTAAAATTTTCATATTTAGTTTATAATGCGTGCAATATTCTGCTCAGGAAGCCTTAGATCCTTCATCGGGTTAATTTTAAACTCGTTCGCGAAATGCTTGAAGAAAGGGTATTTCAGAATTGGTTCATAACGGCGTTAATAATAACTCGAGCAAAAATGAAGAGGAATGCAACGAATGAAACGACAGAGTGGGTCGACAACCCTCCCTAGCAAAAGGTCTAGATTTGGAAGATCTTGTCTATGAGCCGTTCCACAAACACTCGTCGAGTTGACGTCGTACGAGTCGAGGGGAGGTGCAGTGCTACTCGCTATATAGGGCGAAGGTGATTTCTAACGGCTCGTAGTTGTTCCTTCAATCGATACACCGCGCAGTGTTGTTTGCCTCGTACTATGAAAATGTTACCGTGCTCCTCGCTTTTCATGAGCATTCAAAGGACGCCTGAAAACGAGGCACGAACGTTGGAATATTGTTTCATCACGATACAAATCGGCAAATGAAGAGGGCAGTGATATAGACGTTGGGAAACGGAACAGTGCTCTATCTGAAATTCGGGGGTTCTTGTATCCGCGCTTTGCCGTGCCTTCATTGATTTCTAAGTCACGCTGCGCGCAAAAATCCGGAGGTGTAACGTGATTGTTGTATTAATGGAACTACGTACATCGCGGAAGTGTGCACGTTCGATGATTAATCACAGATAAAAGATTACAGTGTTTCGCATTGAAATCAGACTCAAACACGGGACTAGTTTTATGGTTGTGACCGGTACGTCAGATGGATGTATTACTTCAAATGGAATAATGTTAAATCGATCGAATGTCACGAGAATCTTAATTCAATTATGGTTATCTAAATTTTGAAGTAATCCTCTTATCGTTCAGTTTATTGCTGATTCGTGACTGAATGACACATCAATCGTTCCCGGGCAACAATACCATTCCAACGATCATTCCCTGTCAAACAAATTTTCGAATATACCATCATGCTGTAAGGTGAAATAATTCAATTAATTGATATAGTCGATAAATATAATGTCTTCGAGAGCAGCTGTTGCTGCAAATCAGTCAGAAATACGGTGCCATCAATGTATAATACCGTGGAATCGGTTTTCTGTGAGAGCATCAAGTTAGACAAAACCTTTCTTATAACCATCGGTGTGCATCATCGACATCGACAAGCTGATGATTGACGAATGGCTCGGACTGAGTGGGTTGATCATCGTTAACGACACGCCTACATTTCGTATCGCCGAAGAAAGCATTCGAAGGGAAGAGACATTTGAAAGGTGCTGCATTTCGCGGAAATCTTTTATCAACCAGGTAAGCAAACGGCCTTGGCTCGATACATGACAAACGTCGCGTTTATTTTGTCAAGTTCTGTTGCGGCACATTGTGTTACTACATACTAGGTTATTTTAGACACGATACCCGGCCGTCGCCCGTTGAATATCATGATACGCTTTTGACAATACACTTCACGAGACTCTGTTGCCTCTTAATTAGCGATCATCACCGATTAAATACAGTTATCGAGGCGATCGTCAGGGCGCACTGACCACTAACAAGGGAAGTTCAATACTTGATATATGCGCGTCGAAAAATATAAGTTTTTGCAAGACACTCATATTTCTCGAGAATAAAGTTCATGGGAACCTAATGACAGTGCACTTTTCCATTTTGGTCTAAAAACGATTTTAAGGGTGGAAACACCCCATCGAAATAATTGTGGTTATTTATATTTTTCCTAATATCTCTGAAACCGTAAGAGATATTGGATAAATTTTAAATACAAAATTTAATAGTTTTTAATTTGTTTATTTTTAGTAATATTTCCATCACATACTGCGTAAAAATTGTGTTCGCAATTTTCTGGACCTTTTCGTATTGTATAACTTTTGTCTATCCAATTTTGTTCTATCTGTTATCAAATACGAGTTATTGTGCAATATAGATATCGAAAATGATTATTAAAACTATTAAAACTATTAAAACTATTAAAACTAGAATCATTCGATAGTTTGATATTTTTTTTTTTAATTCTGCACGCAGTTTTGCGTGTTAATAATTAAAATCCGTTTACCTAATCAAGAGTTAAGGTTTTTTAATATTTTAATAGAGAATTCTGGCCTCTCCGACACGCACTACAGGATACTATATTGCACAGTAGCTCGAATTTGATAACAGATAGAACAAAAGTGATTAGACAAGAGTTATACAATACGAAAACGTACACAAATTTCTGAACACAATTTTTCTTTTTCAATTTTTTACTACGGTGTTATAAAATGCTAAAAAAACATTAATTTTGTATTTTAAATTATTTGAAAGAAGTGTTTCCACCCGTAATACCGTTTTTGGACCAAAATGAAAAAGGGCACCGTGATTAAGTTCTCATCAACTTTATTCTTGTGAAAACTCATATTTTTCGACTTGTATTAATTGCTGAACTTCAGACCGATAGAAGAGATTTTATGGGTCGAAACATTTTTATGTGCGTCATCACGCCACTTACAATGGGTCAAAAAAGTATTTGTACGACCAGTGTTTTAATTCTTTGCCCTCTGGGGGGGACATTATAAATCTAGTAAATTTTGTTAATAATTACTCAAGATAAACTTACACGATGTAAATTCATTAAGAATGCACGTTTACTTAAACTTTTCCATCAAGAAGCAAACCAAAATATGGTATATACGGGGTGTTTCGTTTACATTAAAATGGTTAAATATTTCATGACTGGATGAAGCTACCTAAAAAACGTTTTTACAAAGATTATTTGGTACAAAGGGGCAAATTAAATGCTATAAATATATAAATACTTTGTTCACTACTATGTTTTTCTTATGTCGTTACTATGTATCGCACTATAATAAAGTTAAAATTTGTAATTTTGCTCATTTTTCCGTAGTTCACTTTTACATAAAGAAATAATTCTTTCCTGCACGTGTGCTAACATTTCATTATTTTTACAACCATGATTTTCTTTCCGAATTGTAATACGGAATAATTGTGGAATACAACGCGGACAACGTTTGTTTACATCTGTGACATTGGACTACTACACTACACGTTGTAAGAAAAGACGGAAACATTTTATTACTACGTCGATCGTTAGTGTGTAAATACTTTCTTGAACTACAAAACTTTCGTTTTCTTTGCATTATTTCCGAACGACAAATTATTAACGTATTTGGGGCTAGCATATTGTTTCTGTATGTAAAGAAGGACTATAAAAGGTATACTACATTAATGTACTACTTCTTCCCAGGCAATTATCTTCAAAGAATTGGCAATGAATGTGCAAATATCTTTTGCGACCTCGTGTGACTCTCATGCTCGTCTTTATCTATAATGGTTAAGAATGCAACCGATAATTAATGCCATGTGTGTTCATTACAAGGTATCGAAGTATACAAAATTCGATGCTCATGAAACACGCTACATTTAAGACTATATGGATATTGGTACATCGAATGGGACGAATAAAAATAAAAATGGAAGGTTTATATTTTTTGTATGTCGAAATCGATAAGAAGATCGAAATAACGTTATTAACACTTTGACTTCGGGTTTTTTCTTTCAATCGCGTCACGTTGACAAATCGTTGTAACATTTTTAATAATTAACACATTGCTAATCGATCGGGAGATTTACTTTGCGCGATACTGAATTGTGCGATTACAAATATACACGATAAGAGTGTTTACACTAACTGTATGCGATCTTAAATCGAAGATAATATTGACGAGTGGTATGTAAGAGTTAATTTATAAATAATGTGCACATTGTAGCTTATTTATACTGCTAGTATTAAGCGGACTTTTAATTTTTTTTCGAGCCTGTATCAAGTGCAATTTGTAAGATTCTGTATTTGTACTTATGAAAAACGTGCATTTATGAATGGTTTTATTAGAAAAAATAATTTTTAGTAATATTGAACCAAATTACACGCGAAATAATCTCATTTAACAATTTTGTGTAACTGTAACAAATGAACTGTTAGCCAATACTTTCATAATCATCAAGAAATAACGATAACGTGAAATTTGAAGAATTATTTAAAATCACCATATTATTAATGGCCTAATTGCAGGAATTACAAACGTTTAAGTTAAGTTTAAACATGGCTTAAATGATTTAAACATGGTTGTTATTTTGTGTTGTTCATGATAAGTGTGCAGTTAAAAAGAATTACTTTTCAAAGAAATTGCGAAGAAAGGTGTGAATTACTTTTTTCAGATCATAATTTACATCTTTTAACATGCAATTATCAGTGGCTCTCAACGTTTTTATTATCAAAGTATTTCTTTCTTGTAGAATATACGCGAGAACAATTATCAAGATATGAGAACATTTCACAATAATTTCTGCCTCCACTCTGAAACAAAACTCAAACGTCGAAATTTTATCTTATCGCTAATGTATGCACAGTTCCTCTTGCGATAAAGGATTAAAATAATAATAGATTCAAAGGTATACGGTTATTTTAATGGGAAGAACATCAATTATGACATTTATGAATGATTTATTATGTATTATACGTTTAGTTTAAACATATATTATTTTGTGTGTTATTTTAACAGTATGCATTGTATACAAAAATTGCATGATTTGAAGGAACACCTTGTGCAGTGCAAATGTTGCTTTTATTGCTGGAGGCATTTTAGAGACTTGAAGATCAATGAAACGAAAACGAAACTATTTGTTAATTGTTAGGTTTACAGGTAAAGGTAAATGCTTTTTTACTCTGAATTCTATATCTTTTGATATATTGACGTAAGAAACATAGCATTCCATACAAAATAACAAAGTTGACCTTGAAATATCGAAAACGCTTCCACCTATAAAGAGAACATATGCACTGCATAATGTGTCCTTTCAAATCACGCAACTTTTCTATAAAAAGTGTTTTTCATACAATGCATGCCTTAGTAGTTATGTGTATCACAGTGTGCAAGTGCGTGAGGCACCTTGTATATACATATATACGTATATATATATATATTTTTAGTGACGTATATCTGCGTCATCCGAAGCCACAGTGTTAACCCTATTATGCGCAATTTTTTTAATTTCAACACGATTCCGTTCATCTGAAGGAAGATGCCGTAAAAAGAATCATTTTTAAATGAATATGCAAGTATTTGCGTAACGTATGTGAATAAGTTGCGAAAAAGTCGTGATACGAGCTACTTGTCCGCGCAAGGCACGATATATTTTTAATACACGGTTATCCTTGTAAATTTGACCTGATGTAAATGTGCATCACTTTGGACTGTAATTAAATTTTATATGTATTTTGTCATTTGAATATAATTGATGCGGAATTTAATATACGAAAATTCTAAATATTTTGTTGTTCTCGTGTAATGTACTTGTACCGTGTAACGCAACGCTTTATCGCAAAACTTGACAACTATTTATCTTCCTCGTATATCTTTAAATCTCTGTCCCATTAATTTCCTACTGCATTTGTAATATTATTCGCGATTTCCTTTGAAGCGAAAGAACGTTTCGCTGAAATTGTTCAATCCTTGTGTACGTTGCTATGTATGTATGTATGTATGGGTACTTTGAGATTATTTTTCAATACATAATAGTGTATACATAGTGATATATCTATTAAGATAAATACATAATAATGTATTTATTAAGATAAAAAATGCAATATAACCATAAGTGGTCACATAGTATAACACTAGTGCAACATGGTAAATCATCGAACAGATTTCGCAGGTAGGAACATTTAGAACAAAATTTTATTTATGTATATGCTTATAATTTTTAATTTTACTCATTTGTATTTATCTATTTTATTGATTAGTTAATTTTAAAGACGTGTTGCCATTATATCGCGAAAGTATTTGTATTCTTTAATTAAATTATACTATATTATATATATTTATCTTATTAATTTGTTAATCTTAGATGCGTTGCGTTACATTTCAGTGCAATTTGACACTAGAAATAAATCAATAAATATTATTGTAATTATTAAAATTGACGAACGTATTTGTATCAATTATATCTTTGTCATGGCGACAAAAATTTGCTGGTTAAGAAGGTTAACAATTACGCATGTTGTTATTAATTGTAAATTGATTTGGACATACAAATATGCTGTCTGACTTTCATATTGTATATTTTTTAATTCCGAAAGGTATTGTGATCGTAAGTAACTATAATGTTTATAGCAAACTTGTAACGTAACATCTACATATGTAGCCATGTACACACATTCGCAATGAATGTTGCACCAGGCTCGATTTCCAACTTCAACTAAAAATAAATATTTTTGCGACATTAACCGTATTTTATTTTTATTTATTTATCGCGGATGAAACGTAAGATTGTGAAAGTCCTATAAACAAAATACACCTTCACCGAAAGGGAAAAGAAAGATACGAAACGAAAATGTCGCCATGAACGCAAAGGGTCGCGAAAAACGTAAACACTTGTTTATAGTTAACAATGTCACTGTCGCTACTGACGCAAGAATGATACGTGTAGAAGTTGTGTATATTTAAATAAAGAATCACGCGCGTTTGTGGACGTTCGCGGTCGATCGTGTGAGTGAACACGGAATCGATAAATTAGTTTCTCGGCGCGTATGTCCATCCGATGACACGTTTTAAAAGCTATAACACAGAATATTCTTGCAGAAACGAAACTTCAACGTTTTTCAGCTCATAATTCTGAGTGCGCATGCGTCTTTTAGAGACCCTCCAATCAGAAATCCCGAAATAACGTCAAGGTTAGGTCGGGTTCCGCCATTTTTCAGCTAATTCCGCGAAATTCGAAATTTAAAAAGCATAGAGTGTTGCAATGTTTACATACTAAAGCCCTGCACTCTCCTATTATATACTAATTTTGTATTTGTATTGTTCTTTACATTATTAAATATTGCTATTTTCTGTATTGAGAATTCCATCATTTTTTTATCAGCTTACAACTTATCACGTGTACTCCCATCACTTATGTATTAGCATAATCTTCATTATGTTAACTTACGTCTTTGTATTCCCTTTTCTTTATTCGTACAAAATCGTATATTCATAATTTCGTTTCTGTAATAACTATCGTATATTGCTTTACTTTTCTTTTATTCATGACGATTGTAACTCACTTTACTTTAATATATTTCATTTTATCCAACTCTGCGCAGTACACTATTTATTTTTCCTTGAACGCCTAACTGCTATATCCTGTTCCTATCACCAGCTTCTTTCATTAGATAATTCCTAAATAGTTTTGGTCAATTTTCCGGCGCATAAATATTGTTCATCTTCACTTCCAAAATATTTTTTTTTTTTAATCCATATGTATTTACACTTATCTTTATTCCAAACAATTTTCCAGTAAAAGTTCGTAAAAAAAAATAATTTGTGAAAACCATTCTTCAAGAAAAGTGTGGAAAAAGATGAAGAGATTTAAATTGACTGATTGAAAATTAATTGAAGCGAACACTAATCGCCAATTAGTTCGTACGATACGATTAGCATATTGTAATGTGACTGTATATACATTTACTTAGCTGAAAAATTGCGGCGACTAATCAGAATTGAGCAATGTTATTTCGTGAATTTGATTAGAGAGTTTCTACATAGTTGTCTTCTAAGGAGTATCATAGTGAATTGTAGCCACGATATCTTCGCGATATCGAGAGTAAAATACGGTTAAATAGAAACGAGATTCAAACACGAATTTTGATATCCGGTTATAAATTGTCCACTGTCTGGATTTGATGTCACAAATTCTAATGAAATTGAAATATGGTGCGATCAATACTAAATTATAGAAGAATTTAGGCTATAAATCTAGTATTTTTATAAATAGAAGCCATAGTCGAAGCCATTATAAATGTTTGTTATAACTTTGCTTTACGGAACTATTAGTCGCACAAAAACTTTCAATTGAGAAAGATGAATGTTTAACTATCAGTTTTTGCTGTTACTTGGAATTTATTTATGCATTATACTACTTATACTAACTTTGTATATAAATACGATAATGAACGAATGAGACTAAAAATACATTTAATAAAGATTATAACGATAGTTTTATGTCGTTACCAATTAAACACGATTACAAGGATTACTTTAACAACCGGTTCGTCGAACTACAAAACTTGAAGCGGTTTTACCGAACCGGCTGAATCTCACAACTGGTTTCGATTAAAAATCGACGAATGAATTCTTGTTTCTGTGCAAGTAACTTTTGATACTTTTTGCGTTAAAATATTCTCAGATGTTTTTTTCTTCTAAAAATTTGCTTAAGGGGAGAAACCACATTAGGAGACCACATATTAAATGTTCTTCGTGATTTTTGTTTACATAGAAAAATTTTCTTAATTTTGTTTAATTTTGAGAATATTTTAAGTATGTTTTAAGGTACATTTCGTAATTTGTTCAATTCATTTCACACAGAAATCTTTGAGACATCAGCGGTTCCCTATATACAGTCAGTGTAATAAGTATTCATATAGGAACCAATTCAAAATAAAACTTCATATATTTATTATAAGAAATAATTAACCAACAATTCCTACATATTTTTAGAGTAGAATATGCGTAAATTAAAGTTCATTATTTATAACGTTAACCTCTTATTTCTGTTCTTATTAATTTTATTTTGAATTGGTTGCTGTACAAATACTTCCTACACTGATTGTAACAAATTTTCGCCTGAGCCTGCTATCGGTGGGAATTCTAGAGGTCACAATTGTTATTTGAAATCAACGAAACATTTTTCATAGATTGTTGACATGTTTTCAAAGAATATGAACTAAACTGCGGTCAAAAAAGTTAAAAATTGAATTTCTTAGAAGTGTTTAAAAAAAAAACTATCAATTTTTACCATTTTTCGTGCAGACTTGTGCAGCGAAAAACATACTTTAAACAACGATATCATTCTAATTTCTTAGTTAATATTCAAGGCATTTAAATAAAGTAAGTGTAGATAAAGCTTGAAAACGATCAGTCAATTAGTTTTTGAGTTGTCTCAAAGATTTCTGTATGAAGTAAATTGAAAAATTAACGAATGTACTTTAAAACATATCTAAAATGTTCTCACAATTAAATAAAGGTTGTAAATATTAGGTTGTCCCAAAAGTTTCTTTCGCTTTATTAATAAGTAATACATGGACAATAGTTTATGTTTTATGTTACATTACTAAATTGTGCACGATTCATTTTGCTCCATTATTGTTACAACACGAATATCTATGAAATTAGATTGTCTATTTATATAAACACTACCACATAAAATAATTGAGTGCAACTCGCGAGAGAAACTTTCGGGACAACCTAATACATTCTTCTAAAAAAAAATATTCCTCAGAATACTTAATATTTGGTCTCCTAGTACGGTTTCCCTCCGTAAGGAAACTTCTCCTTCCACCGTAATTTTGGGACCTGTGTATACGACTATTAGGGAAAGTAATCACAGAGTTTACATGCTGTTGGGGCCCACTAGCCCCCTAATAGCTCGGGTACCTCGGGGTTGCTGATTCCTGTAGCTATGTGCAATCAAACATAGCTACAGCCCCTGAGGGCTAAGAAAACATACTCGGTATAAAGTGATCTTAAGAGGGCAATTGCTTTTTTTGAGTCAAGTATAATCCTTGATAAATAATTGACAAAAATTTCAAATTAAAATTCGTGAAATTGCTGGAGTTATAGGGTTCGAAGTGTAGGTCTAAAAATATCCTCGAAACTTTGAATACGTTTTTTCCGAAATCGTGTTTTTGAAGCTGACTAACACGATTGCAGAAAAACAAGTGAACCGATCGACTTCAAATTTGAACTGTGTATTCAAAAATGAACCCTCTATTGTCTAAAGAACAGGCGAGATAGTAAGTTGAATAGTCTCTCATTTATTGCTAAAAATTCGAAACATTTTTTCTGAAAATTCGAACTTTAAAGTTTGACCAGCTGCTATCTTTAGAAGAAAGTTCCTTATGAATTTCTTTTTCGTTAGACGATAACGATATTCTCGCAGAATAAAGCGCTGGTTGCATTTTTTATTTGAGTTTATCTGAACGGCAGAAATCGTGTCAGCCAGTGATGTTTATTTTGGGGCATTACGGTCAATGAGCTGTAACATTTATATTATTGGGTAAATCTATCCATAAAAATTTGTACGTCATACTGAAATAGATACAACGAATACATCAACGATACATCATACTGAACAGATACAACGGTGAGGACTTTTATTAAAGAGCCGCACCTGCGCAAGGTAGATGCGCAGAGAATATTCATTGTTTACTGCGTCATGTAGTTTTCCACTACGATCACCGGTAATGGAGAAACAATGAAACAATTATTATATCTGAGCAGGAGTAATACTAGCTACACAGTTGACTGCTACATGATGCAGACTACAGGTGCGATAACTTATATTTCAGGTCGTTAGGTCATATCTCTTGTGCAGATACAGTAGACAGTAATTGTATTTCGTCGCATCTCCATTAACAGCGCTAGTGGTGGAAAGAGCAACTACGTTTGGTCCAGTATAATATACTATAAGCCTCATTCCCGCGGTTACTCTCTCCATCTGTTACGTCTTGCTGTGACGTCAAGTGGTTCATAGCTGTGGCTCGTGAAATATCTAATTAGCCATTCCTACTTAACGGAACAAGGTATCTCCGATATTAACGACGTGAATATAGCTTTTGTCATGTATTTGTACTATACTTGAAGATTAGGTTGTCAAACAGCTGTTTGCCAAACCTTGCTCTTCTAACCAGTGGCGGTTCTATAGTTTGTGAGGCCCTTGGCAACAAAATTTCTTGTAGAGCAAGGCGAGTCTTCAATTAAAGGCATTGTCCATATCAGTATGTTTTTAATAGAACAAGAGATATAGTGCAATATTTTCAAAACAAATATTTGAAAAATAATAATATTAATATTTGGAACAAAAAGTTCTATATTATTTATTAGAAAGCAATCAGAAATCTAATAATGAAGAAAAAAGAAACTTTTAACTGAATGTTAAAATGTTATTAGTGCAATTAAAGGTGAGCATGATAAATTACCACTAATATTGGACATTCTAGAAACATAACATGCTAGAATAATATTACACAATATAATAAAATAAAATTATACAATAGAATAATTCTAGTGTAAATTCATTTAAATGAACACAAGAATTACAATATAATTGCGCGAGGTCCTATTTCATCTGTATGTACCTCTATGTTCCAACCCACTTGATAAAGTTCTGTATTCTCATTCTGTTTCTTTTGACGAATAGTGTCGTTACACAAATAAATTAATTAAATAAATACAAATTACTTTTGTAACTCTGATAAAAGTATTCCAAGCTACTTCTTTCAGGTTTCCTAAATTATTTGCTAATTATTGCGCCCGAGGATTCTGGTTAAATAACTGTGGGTAAACTTCGGTGATTGTTTCAGATGGTTCGTGGCAGTAATGCCCTCGTCGGAGGAGGAAAGCCAGTGGCTCGTTGGCAGCGGGGGTGGTCTCGCATCTTCCGGCGGTGGCATGACATCCGGAACTGGAGAACGTACAGTCAGCATTAAAGGAGGACTGTACACCGAGGAGATGTCGACGCAACCAGCGAACGTAAATACCGCAGCTGTGAACGCGGCTTCAGCCGATTCCGCCGAACACGATCTCATCGACTCCACCGGCGACGCAACACTTTTGGCACAATTTCACGAAGACGCTATTAAGCAGGTTCGTTGAACAAGTTTTATTCGTCTTTTTATTAATATTGGAGAATTTTATCGTTTCAATTTATTTATTTATTTATTTTTTTTTTTTAATTTAGAAAACTAAGTGAAGTGAAATTTAAAAAACAAATTGTTTAAATGGAACCTTATATATTTTTATCAGATTTAGATTTAGATATATATTTACATTTAGATATATATTTAATAAGATAGCATTTGTTTAGACAAATTCATCCACCTATCAGGCGATGTCATTTATTCAAACAAATGCTATCTTGTTATGAATTAAAATATATATAGTTCCATTTCAAAAATTAATTCTTTTTAAATCTCTCCCATCACTTCATTTACAAAAAAGTTCTTTACATCGTGTAATTTGCCCGTTTGTACCAAATAACTTTTGTAACAAGATTTTTTTAATAGGTTCGTTATAGAGATACAAGTAGATGAAATTTACAGGTGTGACTTCTGGCACCACTGTTTGTATCTCGATCAGCTGTGCGCGCGTCCATACGTGCGCGTATCCATTCACACAGGAGACATATACACCAATACGCACTCACTGCCTTCAAATTACCTGGGAGTCTATTATAAAGTTTAGGCTATGTAATACGAGGTCATTGGTCCAACCTGTTCTAACTAGGTGCTAATTAATTTCTCCTATGTGAGTACGTACATGTGAGGCCGCGCGAACAGCTGATCGAGACTCAAAGTCGCAACCTGTAAAGCTCATCTGCTTATATCTCGATAACGAAACCTCGGATCGTACAATGATAAACGACTTTTTGATTTATATTGGCATAAAGACTTGAAATAAGGTCCTACAAATTTGTTAACACCTTGTACACCAATCTTTTTTGTTTATCAAGTGTTTTTTTTTAATACTCATATTATTGCCTCAAGATTGAAACTTATTGGAGGCACATCATCTAAGTTGAACGCAAAGTGATACACAGTTAAAGAAATTTGAGAATCCTCAAATTGAAGCATACTACACTGGTCTTTATATTTTCCTTGTGTCTGTGAAATAAGCATACACAATGTTTCGTCTAAACATTGTTGCTTAAAGGAAGGAAGATCTACATCCACTTTTTTTTATTAGAAATAAAATGTACGATTAGTTCCTTGAGAAGTTCTTAAAGGTATTTGTTATTACACTCATTGATTTCATTGTTCAAAGTGGTGTGACTTTCTACAAACAATGCTTAAAAACCATATTGATTTTATCTATAAAAAAGTTTCAATGTCAACGAGGTACTGATAAATAATTTGCTTTTTAAAAAAGTAACTTTGACAGTAACAGTGACTATACTAACTTTTACTTTTAAAGCAATGTATTTAATAGAATCAATGCTAAATATAATTTATTTAATTCAATTTTTATTTCATTTTTCATTTAAATAAATTTTAATTGCAACGAAAAAATGTTGTACCCTTTTAAATTATTTGTATAGTCTTAATTTCTATTATTGAAAGTAGAATTTGTTGGTATGTGTCTTTATGGTGTTTGTTTTATAAAGTTCAAGTTAAAATAAAATTACCGATTTCCTATTTAAAAAGGAAAGAAAAAGGTTAAAGTTAAAGTTGAATATTAATTAAAATGTTTGCCCACAATTTTTATTTTAACAAGAACGTTTTATTTTACCGATTGTGAGATTCTCGAAAATTTTTAAACAAATTTTCCCGAAAAATACAAAATCCTGGGAAAATGCAGTTACTGATCTCATTTTGTTAATTACACTCACAATTAAAATTTGAATTCCTGCTTTTACAACATATTGAAATAGATTAAAGTTTAACAGTCGATCGATGATCTTTGGTACATACCAGTGTTTCTCAACAACTTTTATATCACGGCATAGTTAAAAGAAGGCTAATATTTATACAGCAAACTTTTTACAGTAGTTTGTATTATATTAAAATTGCTCATAGATCTTCACGATTAAAATAAACTATATATTTTTTATAAGGTTTTTATTGAGTATTCATAAAAATAAAATTTTAATCGTAATAAGAAACCTGTTATTCTTTTTTGAACGTAACATTTATGTTCGAAAAAATACCTGAAACAGCTACTCGCAGTTCCTTATCCAAAGCTTGTACAGATAAGCGTTTTATATTTTCTGCATAGATATCATTAATAAAAATGTTTCTTTATATAATTCGATAGTAGCGTATGACGTATAAATATTCCTTGTACCCTAGTGATTGAAACTTTTCTATAAATAAGATCTTTTCGTTAATTTATTATAAATTGTTTCGGGCACACCCACACTCTCCATACAACACAGCCATTGAGAATCACTGTTATACGTATCATCCAAAGTACGATCAAATAAGCTAGGCCAATGAGTTTATGCAAATCTATAATCTGTATTTGCATTAGCTACTGTAGTTCAATCAACATATCGAGATAAAAAATTTCACTGTTCTTAATTCTACAACGAAAACATAACCTATGTCGAGTGGCGTCCTTTTTAGCAAAGTTATTTTGTATAGGTTTTTAATCATTTTCGTACCGTCAGTGCTTTAGTCCTTAGTGTTCCAGCATGGACGAGATCTTGGATGAATCGATCGCAAAAAGAAAATACGAGTCGCGAGATATACCGGGGTACCTGAACGATTTGACAGTAAATACTTTTCTTTTGTCATAAATTGCTTCGAGGTTACATTTGTCGTTCCACAAATTAAATCGTTCTTAATAAAGAGTGATCAAGAGTGAATATTAACATAGATGTAACCGAATGTTGATCATCTTGCATTTCTTTATATGAAAGTGTTTCAATATTTATATGTCATTACTCTAAAGTAGACTGTTAATATTATTTGTATATTTAATGTAATCTATAATATATTTATGTTTCAGGCTGGTGTTGGTTATTTTCAAGTACTGGCCGCTGTATGTACAGGCTTGAGTCTTGCAGCAGATACCGTAGAATTTTTTGTTGTTCCATATATTTTACCAAGTGCAGAGGTTGAATTGTGTATTGAGGATAATGAGAAGGGATGGCTCAGTAAGTTGTAACTTGTGATATTCTGTTTCATCAAGTATATCTCAAGTAACATTTCTTCGTGTGATTGTGTTATAGGCAATATTACGTTGATGGGTCTTGCGTTAGGTGGATTATTCTGGGGTGGTCTGGGAGATAGACTTGGAAGGCGTAGGTCTTTGTTATCAGCAATGTCTGTTCATGCATTATTTAGCTGTGTTGCTACATTTATGCCAACTTATGGTACATTTATGACTGCTAGATTTTGCTCTGCAATTGGGTAAGAAACTCCTTTTTCGCTCTCTTTCATTTACTGTAGTACAGTTTTGAGTAAAGTACATTATGTAATTTATTGTATCACAGTGTAGGAGGATCCTTACCACTAGCATTTGCATATCTCGCAGAATGCTGTCCAAGACTAAGCAGAGGTCGATGGGTTGGCTTACTTGTAGCAGCTGGAGCACTAGGAGGGGTATATGCAGCTCTTTTAGCATGGGTAGTGGTTCCCACAACTGGAGAAATGGTTGTTCTTGAAAATAAAGAGCACTTCAGTGCTTGGCACCGTTTTCTCTTACTCTGTTGTTTACCGGCATTATGCTCTACCATTGGACTTATTTTTATACCAGAAAGTCCTAGATATTTGATAGAAGCAGGAAGAGATGTGGAAGCAATGATGGTTTATCAGGTATATTTCTTACATTTATATTTCTACCTAGATATTCGTTCTTTTATATTAAAATGAATATACGTGTGTAGAAAATATACAAGAAAAATAATGCACGGAAGGGAGCAACAGGTGCACAGTATCAACTTTCTGAATTGGAGCTTCCAACAAAAAGGCCTCGCGGCTTGGCACCACCATCTCCTACTAATCACACTAGTGTTATGGCTGACATAATTTATTCTATTGAAATGGTATGAACTTACATATCACAATTACATATTACAATTATATCTCAAAATTAATATCCGATTTTTACTGAATTTCCAGTTTTGGAATTCTTTTCTGGAGCTATTTATATCACCACATTTACGTATAACCATAGTGCTGATAATTATTTGGTCGACCGTATCATTCGGGTATATATTTTCATCAAATAATCTTATGATTTTTCATTTTATTCGATGTTACAGAACTTCATTCTTTTCTAGATTATATGGTCTCATGGTATGGTGTCCTGAGTACCTCAAGCTTCTACGTGCTACGGAATATAAAGCTCATACCGAGTTGATTTCTGATCAAGAGTATACAGGAAGGGTATTTAGTGGTTCCTTAGAGAATCGTCAGTACAGAGATTCGATCTTTTTAAACTGCAAGTTAGTAGACATTCAAGAAACTGTTTAGCATAACATCTAATCAGTTTATATAAGAACTTTTACGTTTCAGATTTACAAAGATGGTATTTAGCCATGTAGACTTCGACAATTGTACTTTCCAGTCTGTAGAATTCAGTAGCATAAAGTCCAGTAAAACTCATTTTACAGACAGTGTTATTGTATATTCGAAGTATGTATTGAAATTAGAAACTTCTAATAACGTTTCTCTCCAAATATGAAATCCGTTACGATCTATTATTTGCAGATTTGTGGATACGGATCTATCTGCGCAAGTTTTTACGAGATGTAAATTGGAAAACAATACGGAAATAAGTTTAAGCGGGCCGTGCCCGACACTCGATTTGGATTACAATATTTATATAGAAGAAGCTCTACACGGTCATCTCGTTGCTCAATTGGCCTTTGTGCCTGCTGCTGCTTTAGCAGGACTAGCACTCACTATTCTTCAGCGGCCAAAAATGATTGGTATTTCATTATTCTTTTCCTCGGTAGCTGCGCTATGTTTAATTTTAGTGGGTACAAATAGTTCGGCAGTACTTGGCTTTGAAGGTGGCTTTATAGCAATTTTTGCTATTGCTTGGACGTCACTGACGTTGGTTACAGTCGAGAGCTTCCCTACCCATTTGAGGTAAGCGATCTCTTTTTGAGAATTACTTTTTTAAAAAGAACGAATCTTGAATAAGTGAGCAATATAAGGTTTGCTGTTCTTCACAGGTGTACTGGTTTTGGTTTCGTGGCAGCTGTTATAAGAATATCTGGTTTGATAGGAACTACGACTTATAAAACTTTAGTCGGCGCACCCTTAATTGCGCCCGCACTGTTGACTGCATTGCCGTTGTTAATAGCTAGTCTTGCAACGTTTAAATTGCCCCACACTCATACAGTTTTCTTATAAGGATCTTACGTGTAAGTGAAAAAGAACACAGAGGTGCCGTAAGAGAAACGTTTCTAATCTATATTTTAATGAATCACTTATAAACTGCGCTGATATTTTTACTCAATACACTCACGACAAGAAATATATCAAGATATGTCTTGAAGTTTGGGAAAATTCTTCAGAAAGGTTTGAACGAAAATTGCAAGTGAAGTGTCTTGAACAAGTGCGAATGTTTCAATTTGCAAGTATAACAAACAGAAATTACTTGTTTCCATGGAAGTGTGACCTCGTACAAAGTGACATATCTTAGTTAAATGGAACGTGAAATTGCGGTCTGCGAAGAAGTTTGAGTATTTAAAGCGCACAGATATTAAGGATTAATCGTCTCATACGCTAGAATGTGGACATTTTAGAAGATTTTAATACATGTGTTTTAATCATTAACGAAGATCATTGTTACTGCAGAAAGATCTTTGAGGAAAAAGCGAAAGACGTATAGAGAGATTCAATAGTTAAGTCACATTATACTGATATTTCATGTAGGACTTATACTCCAAGATTTCGCTCCATCTAACTTCAAGTTTAATATAAGTCATTCTGCGACTCGTTCTCAAGCCAGGAAAGTTGCAAAATGCACATGTCTGTTTGTAAAACTATTTTAATAGGGCTATAGCCATGAAACGTGTCAATTTTAATGGATGTTAAGAGGCTGGAAATCGTCATCCATACTGATACGTCAAGACATAACAAGATTGAAACCCTAAAAACTTTGCTTACTGAAAATGCATTTGAATATCCGAGATAGAAGACATGGAATGTTATCCATAGCGTATAGATGTTTTTTTTCTTTTGTTCATTGTTAGGCTAGAGAAGCTGTGCATGATTCCAGAGTTACTACTTTTTAAGCAATTCGTTTGAAAAAGTTTGCCAAGGACAGTATCGTAGAAATTTTTATATTTACAATCGCTCCATACGCTTTTGCTACTTGAAAAATTAAAACGTATATCGTAAGAGAATAGGTAGGAAAACCCGAATCGAGTGATAGCGAACTGTTTTTACTGTGGGAAGACAGTAATCAAGTGAACACATTAAGTACGTTTGCTTTTTACCGATTTACTAGCTTGCAGAAAATTTAGATGCTAAACTCAGCTAATCAAGAGGCATTATCAATTTAACGAGAAATGCAAACGCTGCCGTATGGATCCTAAATTCTCAGCTGAAGACTTGAAATCGAAAAAATAGAAGCTTGAGCTTCGTTTAGTATAAATCTAAGAGATTATTGCCTCTAGTCAACTTTCAATTGTCTTTAAGCTTTCATGAAGCGTTGAACTTTAAAAATGCGTCACAGACTTTCTAACACTTGAAAACGAAGTAGAACATTATTTTCTACGGAATCGTATGGGTGTATTATTGTCACCTTAATTGTAAGAGTCGCTATTATATTTACGGAAAATTTTGCTAGAATTTTACTGTCGTCGTGGGGTAACAAATCGCGATGGCGAGCCAAAGCTGAAAAAATACTGGTTCCTCAAAACGGACAACTATTCTTAGGCAATAAGGACGTAAAGTAACTTTTATGAAGCGGTTATCGAAATGTCTCATTCTTATTGAAACTCAAAATATATCACTAAATATTTAAGCAAGTTTATTAGTGAAGTAAAAGAACAAAACTGCTGTTGGCAAACTTAATCAGATAAGAAATTTACGTCCTATCATGGTTAGTGAATTTTTTCATATCAAATTGTTGGCATCCAATTTAAAATGATAATGTTAATGTTGCGGATCGAGTTCTGCGTGTCGTTTAATAGAAATAGAAACGAGTCGAAAGTGCTTCGTTGGTCGAACAAATTTTAATTATAGCATCGTCGCACCAGAAACTCGAAAACGTTGCTCGTTCCTACTTCTACAAACTGTATTTGTGAACTTGGTAGTGAAACGAGCCTGTGCTGGTGTTCCAATTCAGAAACACAATTAACGACACGAATATACAAATTTCTCCTTTTCTCTCACTTAAAGAAAACAGACGTAAATTGTCGAAGTTTCAATCTCTGCTGAAGCGAAATTTTTATTTAAGCCTCACTTAAAGTCGGGACCACATAATACTGATATTTATAGACTTTTAACTTAAATACAATCACGAAAAAAACGTTTTTTTTTCTAATGTTGTTTCTATTAGTTAGTTAAAAAGTATCAATATGAATTTTGTTTGAAAGAGGGTTGCCGGCACACGCAGTTCCACATTATTAAATCGTTGCTACAGCATTACATTCATTGTCGCCAGTAGATAACACACTTTACTCAACATATCACTTATGAGCGAGCACTCTAGATTCGTAGGCTTCGATTAGACTATTGACTAGACATGTTTAGAAGTATGTACCAGCAATCGTAAAAGATGAAATCCTAAATCGGTAAAATAGCAGTATAAGTGAGTGATGTGTGTGCGGCCGCATGTGTGTGTCCATAAGTGTGTGCAGAAAAAGTGTTAAGATGGTTGTCCTTAACTTCTTAACCCTTTCGCTACGACGCTAATGTCAAATGAAAATAGAGTATTCCATTACTTCAGATACAGGGCTGCTTTTAAGAATCGTGAGGCATAGGTGAAATATTTTTGACAGGGGCCCACTAGTTCTGTATTAATGAATCGATTAATTAAAAATATTAATATTATTTCTGATTTAGAAAAAAATTTATTTGACAAAGCTAGAATAGATTATCCTAGCGTGAGATTAATTAGAAGAATAGAATTATTATTTGCAACTTTAAAAAAAAAAATAGTATTTCAATTAATAATATATCAAAAGGTAGCAAACTAATGGTAGTTGTACCATGTGCACGATAATTTGCAATGGATAACTAGTCGATCATGCCTCCAGATCGTTTCGTGAAGGTGACTAAACTAGTTAATAGTATTCGCAAATTGCGTTTAAAAATGATAATTAAAGTTGCCGTTAATAGCGAAAGGGTTAAAAGTTATGTTTTAGAAGTTTCTTTTAACGAGTTCAGTCAAGCGACAACGATGGATACTTTATTTCCATGGATTGATTTTATCAGCAGATGAAACCTTGTGATTATAGTAATTGAAAAATAATATCTTAAAGCAATGAATACTCATAAACGCTGATCGAGCGACATTCAGTGCAATACTATACTTTTAAGCGTAAATATCATTTTTATCTTGAAGAACAACGAGTGCACAAGTGTACGAAATGAATTAGTTCTTTTTTTTATCATGTATTGATTTCATATAATTGCTCAGAATATTTAAATTACATTACTCAAACTAATTGAGGAAAAACATCTATTCTAATGACTTTACAAGTAAGGTACCTCAATGCTGTAACTTGAACATGTTATGTAAGTTAGAAATTCAGTACATATCTTACTCTATCAATTATAACAAAAATTGATATTCAATTTATTATCCCTAATTATCTAAGGTTGTAGTCTATCAATTATTTTTAGCAGTTCATATACAGACTGAAGATGAAGTTTAGTTGCTAATCACCATAATTTTTTTAGAGACTTTCTTAACTCAGAAATTTGTAATGTATAATTATTTATTAGGGGAAACATGTATATTTTGGTGATAGCAACAAAAGAGTCATCCAACTCGCTGGTCTTTTTAGAATTTAATTCTGGTTGCACCTTATGCCTTATGCTGAATAAAATCCAAGGGATTTTAATATTTTTAGCACTCGATCCCAAGTTAGAATAAATAGGTTGTTTTAACAACTATTCCTTTAAAAGGAAAGATGACATCAGTTTTACTAAATTTCAGCTACATTGTTTAATCGCGGCACTTTAATATGCACTATATTAATAGTCGACGGAAAAAACCTTAATTTTAATTAAGGAAATATTCTTGTTTTACATAACATGTTAATATATTTATGATGATTTATTTTATGGGTTTGGATATTCTAAGAATAAAAGGCAATACTATTCAACAAACTATGCAACCAGTATTCAAAACAAAAAGACAACATGAAATTATTTGTTCATGCGTTGCTTATTGAGAAACATCACCCACCAATTGGTTTAAAAATTTATAAGAATATTGTACGTTAATATTGGAAACATTCAGTTTATGCAATAGAAGATATTATCCATATCATAGAACAAATTAACAGAAAGATTTTTCTTAAAACTTTGATGATTAAAGATTTTATTTTCATCTCACAAAAGTAGTTTGTTTGTTTCAGTATAAATATGCGTTTCGTAAACTTTTTAGATAAAGGACAGTTTGCTTCGACACAATATTTACTGCAAAAGGAGAAATAAGCTTTGATATTTCTTGTTCAATTTTGAAAACTAATTAGATCGAAATTCAAAAGACCATTTGTATAACTCCTAAGACGCTTCTACGAGCTTTTTGAAATATAACAGTGGCTGCTATTTTTTGAGTAGCTTTTTTCGAGGGACCCAAAACAGGATACAAAAGATTACAATGATTCGATGTTTTATACGAATATGAATCATGATGATGATCAATGAATGATCAATTCATTGATTTGTATTGAAATGCATACGAGACGATCGTAATTATAGTTTTAAATACATTCATATCAAGAATACTGTTTAGAATATTAATTGCCACGATGGAATTTGTATATAATTTATAAGAAAATGCATAAGCTCTTTAGAATTTGATGGCAGTACTTAGTAAATTATTTGTAACATTAATTGTTATTATCATTATCGTTTTACTGATCGATCGTTTCAATTAGATTCGATTTCTCGAAAAGTTATTCGAAAAATTCTAACATGCCCGTAAAAGGCACAGATTTTGAGGGCGTCGGAACTTCGAATATCTTTAGAATTTTGACAAACGTAGAAGTCGATTAGGATTGATTACGAGGAATATCGTGTATTGAATGTATAACAACGTGCAGAAAAAGTATTCGATACATCAATGTCAATAATTGCAAATTAAGAATCGAATTGGATGACCTCTACATAAATACTACTTATGTTGTACTTTTTTTATTCTACCGTGATTCAAACGGAAAAGGTGAGAGAATCGTTGAAAGGAATAAACTGAATTCGTAACATCTTCCTATACGTCCACTTTATTTTATGTTGACAAACTATGTTTTAAGAAATACACCTTCGTGTAATTGCATCTGAAATACGTTATACGCGTTAGGAATGTTTCGTAGATATATCAAATTCAATAAGACTAATTAAAATCTTGAAAGGACTAAAAATTACTTCTTGTCGTGTTTTCGACATTATTATTTAGCGATATTAAGACCATCAAGAAAGATGAAACGGAAAGAAGAGTTTTATTATCTTTAATTTATCGTCGAAGCGTAATATCGCTAACGACGATCGATTTCAGATGTATGTCGACAGTGCGTGTTAAGAAACAAAATGTATGAATGGAATAAATCGGATAAATTTAATTCTAAATGTGTCTATCTGATTTCGCTATCCAGTCTGATATTTCTATTAGGTATAAAAAGAAGCGATCCGTTATTCTTTTATGTAAAATGTCTTTTAAAGTAACTTAAATCTGAAATATTTACCCGCCATTTCACATCGTGGTGACGATCAGCGACGACGTATGCAGCTTCAAACATATAACAAGCCGATTCAATAAATATAGGCTTGAAAGAATATTTACTGTATTTGTCACTACGTTTTGCACAAAGTTTAGGAAGAAACACTACTTGCTAAAACAATATTTTTCTTCTATGACGATATTATAACATATACAAAGTTGCAAGATTCAAAAACACAAAAAGTTCTACCACAGAACATTGAGCTCTATCCTAACTAGAGTGTGAACTCCTGTAGGAAGAAATAGAGGCGACGGAGGTCCGAGAGAAATGGAAAATGGGTAGTTCCGGTATTATCCTATAGCAAATTTATTTGGGGGGAATAAACGTACGCCGTAACATAACCTACCCGAGCATCGCTGAGCATTGTCGAGTGAGTTACTTTCAGATTCTTTTCCGCATAAAATTGCATAAATACAATATAAATTGAATTGTGACAAATAATAAAATTTAGCTCTATACCAAATTGTATAATATTTGTATGATCTAAATTATGGTATGTAAATTATGTATACTATTTCATTATTATGTCATTATTATTAATGTTTCTATCGTTTTATCTATAAATAAAAAGGAAATAAAGTTCAAATTTGTAAAAAATTAATCTGTAAATAATTCCTAGAGTGCCGCGAAATTCAAACAAAGAGTAGTCTGTTCTCTCCCTCCACACATAAATTTGTTATAGGATAGTACCACCGGAACCACTCATCTTGCATCTCTCTCGGACCGGCTTCTCTCTCGCAGTTCACACTTCAGTTAGGATAGAGCTGGATAGAGCTCAATGCCACAGAATAGCTAACCACTAGCAACCACTAGAATCAAAGCACCAACCATTTATCTGATCACGATTCTATGTGCGCATGCGTCTTCTAAAGAGTATCACCATGAACCCACCTACGTTCCTTTGGCAAAAACGCGGTTACTTTTGAAACGAAATTCAAACACTAACTTGGCTATTCCATTGCAAATTTGTCATTGCCTGCATTTGATGTCATTTATTGTAACGAAATTGAAATGTAATGTAGTCAATATGAAAATAAAGAAAAATTTATACTTAGAAATTTAGAATATTTTATTTATTTTGTAGATAGAAGTCATAGTTGAAAGCACTATTTATATGTATTATATTATAACATCAATTTCTGCAATTATTAATCGCTTCTTTCTTCAAATTTGATTGAGAAAGATGACTGTTTTCTTTCCAGTTTTTATTATGGTTTGGAATTTATAGGTGTTATAACATTTTCTTATAATATTACGCCTCAGATATTGTTGCACTTTATACTGTTCCTATAATATCTCTTTCCTCTTTTATTTACTGGCTGATAAAAAATGATGAAGATATATATTTGCAAGTATTCAGCAATATAAGGAGTACCTGTGATAGGCCAAGCTAAAAAACTGCAGGGCCCCATTTAGAACATTTTTACAAAAGCTTCCACGTTAACGAGCCGATTAAAGAATTTGTTAATTATTCAGTAAACTTTCATATGAAACCGATTTTACTTGACAAGACTGCAACAAAATTACCTTATCACGGAGATACACTTTAGACAGGGCGACATCGTAGAGTCTGCCTAGGTACAAAACATATGGCTGACGCCTTATAAATCATTATAAATGTAACTCTACGTAACTCGCAAAATAATAAAACTGATGTCCTGTTATAGCAGTTGTTTTAATGTCCTTTCCTATTTTAAAGCTCCTGTATACACTTTTGAAAAATTGCATATAATTTTTCGATTTTAAATGTATATGACCAGTGAGGGGGCCAATTGGGGCCAATCTAGTCACAGTGTTTCGATCATTTGTTTTTCTTACACCATGACTTAAAATGAATAATATTTGTTATGGTATTTTGAAAACGAAACATTACATTGCAAAATGGAAAAAAACTTTCTAATTTCTCTTGACATATCGAATTGGCATTTGTTATCTAGTCCCATCATTTTGAGGCACTCTTATAATAATTGTATTATTGGATATAATTACAGATAATACCTGATTGATACGAATTTCTCATTATTGTATTAGTAGTTTATTTTCGTATTATTTAAGTATAAAAAACATATTTAAATATGTTAAAACTGATACGTGTTTATGTCGCATATTAAAGCTACATAGTACATATCACCTGTTGACCTTGTTTCTTAACTCTTTCGATATCAATTAACGTTTATTAACAGAGGTTTACTATAATTTATACTATAGATATCTTGTAAGTGTAAACAATTTAAGATTATGATTTTTATATCAAAACATTATTATACGATTTGTTGGTATAGTTTGGTTGTATTTTTTCTAGGACTAGAAGTCCTGGAAGTAAAAGTGATTGACAAATTGATCTAATACAATGCAAAAGCAAAAGAGCTTAACGAGAGTCAATTAACATTATTAAGTAATAAATTGATTGCTTTTATTGAGAAGATTCTATGATAGACATGTTCTATTTTAGAAGCATATCACAGTTAAGAAATGCATCTCCGCTGCTTTAAGTTACGGTCCATATTTCTGGTTGGATTTGGAATTGGTTTTCTTTTTGCATTGTTTTTACTCGTAGTTCAAGATGCATTTGACAGTACTTTCGTTTGCAAGACCTCTTCAATAAATCCTAACAATGCAAGAAGGAGTGCACTTCTTAAATGGCTTACTTCTAATGTATGGAACAATGAAGAGATTGTTCTTCAAACATGGAAAGAGAAATCTGCAGATATAACATACAGCAAATGGTTAAGAGATCAAAATTTAAAAATAAAAAATATTAATATGGATGCCTATCTGTATGGACCTGAGAAGAATGAACAATTAGAATCCGATTGGTTAAAATCTACAGTTCACATTACTTGTGCTGTCTTTGTGAAAAAAGTTAAGTTGGCAGAGTCTATTCAGAATACCTGGGGTAAACGCTGTAACAAAATATATTTCTTTGGTCAGCAGAAGAATTCAGCAGAAGTACCTATCATAAATTTTGAAATCAAACTTTTATCTTCATGGCAGCATTTGTGCGAAGCTTTTAACTATATTTGGAAAGATAATGAATCTTTGGAGTGGCTTATCTTTGTAAAAGATGACACAATGGTGATTCCAGAGAATCTACGCTACATGCTTTCCGTGTTGAATCATACACAGGATCACTATTTAGGTCACGCAATTGTGCTCTGGGGGCAGCCTTATAATGTTGCGGATGCAGGATATGTTATCAGTATTGGAGTTCTCAGAAAACTGATTAAAATGTTTGACAATTCTGAAAAGTGTGCATCTGGTGGCAAATATTGGAAGCAGGAAGATTATTATCTTGGTAAATTTATTAATATGGAATATATTAACACATTATTAACCCTCACGTGGCAGATGCAAGGACATTTTGACTTGCCTATATTCGCTTCCATATTATTTGTTCATACGCAATCATTTTGGAGTTACATATAATAAGGATCAAGCTTTGAGATCATTCTTTGAAGTTTCATTATACAAAAATTTAGTTTTACAATGCCATTTACTTTAATAATAATCACAAAATTGTATGAAACATAAATGAAAATTATTAATGTTATTATACTATTATGTAGACTTTGCACTTAATCAAAATATAGCTAATCATGTATTGTCTTCCTTGTATGATTTTTGTTATGTAAAATCTGAAGAGGGTCGTAACAACTTTATAGCTAATATTATTTTTGATTTTCAGCTAAACACTTGGCTTCTATGGGAATTTATCCTTCCGATACAAGAGATCAGTATTTAAGGGGTACGTTTCATGGGTATTCTTTACAATCCTTGTTATGGGGAGTTGTTAAAACTGGTAGCTACTGGACTCGTGCCTTATATCCAATACAAAATGAGTGTTGTTCCCTGATGTCTGTAACTTTTAGCATTGGAGAATCTGATACAATGTATACTTTAGATTATTTACTACATCATTTACATGTTCTGAAACGTGAAGGTGTGTTTGGAAGTATAAAAGCACCAACAATAGTACCTGATGAAGATGTAAGATTATTGTTCTACTATCTCTTCTTTTTCAATATATTTTAACGGTATATGCATAAGGTTAATGGAATGTTATTGTTTTCAGGTATGGAAAATTGCATTGAAGGAAGAATTTAATATTACACATTTGAATAATATTTCTAGCGATGCTTATTATGAAATATGGCATTCAAAATATTCTGAACCAGGACAATTAATTGCCAAGAATCATCAGAATAAAAGAATAATAGATAAATCCAACTAACTTTTTTATATATTGTAAATACATAGAATTTATATAACGATGGTGCTACCGAATCAACAAGTTCTGTGAAGTTATTTGAGATTAATTAATAAGGTTACATATCCCGTCCATGAAATTAATATGGTGGTTGAATATTTGATATTTCCCATTTTTTAACACGATACTTGTTGTAGTAACGTTACCTATAAATACAGTTTAACGATTGTTGTAATTACTGTTCAAACATTATTTGTGTATGTTCAGTAAGTCCTTATGTAACAACTGCGTTTGTAGTATTAATAAGTTTCATTGATATGAATGTGAGAACAGCGGAATGGTGCTGTTTGATGTTGATAACTACTTCCCCTGTTACACCATTGTTACCTTATCTAACTAATTAAGAACATATAAACGCTCATAATGACGATGATAACCAAATCACATTTCCAGTCTCGAATATAAGTGAAGAATATAGAATGTAGAACATCTCTTTGTAACGCTAGTTGAGGATCTCTCGTCTGATAATAGGGATGCTCGGATACAGTGTTCAATAGCATTATCCTTTGCTGTAAATTAAGATTACAGTACCTGATAATATACTATAAATAGATATCCATATAATTGCGTTTTTCATAATTTATACTAAATTAAAAAAATTCTATGTAACATATTTAAATCTGTGACAATAAAGAAACAGTTTTCTAGTAGTATAAACTTTTATTCATCAACATGGCCCTACTTTAATCTAATTCGAATTGCTGACCCATATTTTTTCTTCGAAACAAGTTATCAAGCTGTACTTTATCAGTTATCTGCTTCCTTTTCGTTGCTATATAAAAGAAGAAATATATTAAATTACATATTTAGCTACAGCAAGCCTTCCAAGATATTTCATGGTATTGTTTTGCACTCTTAAGTATGATATAAATATAACTAGTTCAACATGATGCTGTGGAATGTATTTCTCAAGATTGCAATAATCCTTACTATTGTAAGTCAAGTAATTACTGGAAATAATACGGAAGAGTCCTTTGATCTAGGCGAGTAAGTTACCAGATTGTTTTTTTAAAGAAATATTAAGGATATTGAGAATTATTTAATGCAAACATGTGATTATTTAGTATAAGTATTCCATTGGACGATACTCCGAGTCAAGATTATAGCGTAAAAAAAACTAAGAATGGAAGAAGACATTTATTCGTAGGGGGTTGCAGTAAAGAACCAGATCAACTTATAAATGGTAAAATACGATGCTCAATGGATAGGTAATGCACTGCTAATTAGCACAATATTACGACTTATTATATTTGAATATTAAGTTCATGCTTTTTATTTGTATTATATTATTTGTATAGTGGCTGCATAGCAGCTTGCAATCCGAATTACAAATTTCCAAATGGTGCAACACAGCTGGCTGTATCTTGTAATAATAAAGAGTGGCACGTAGTTGGCACTGATTGGAATTCTGTACCTCACTGTGAACGTAAGTTTTTTTTAAGGAACATTTAATTACTTTTACACAGGACAGAGTTTAAGAGTGCATATAATCTTTTTAATATATTTTTAGCAATTTGTATGCCAGAGTGTTTGAACAATGGAGTATGTGTTGCACCTCATCAGTGCAATTGTCCTGAAAATTTCATTGGTCCTCAATGCCAATTTGAGAATAAACCATGCATGGAGTATCCTCTTCGAGTGTCCAATTCTCACAAGCAGTGTAATTCAAAGTATGTTATTCTAAGAATGCTGATATCCATTTTATTAGAATTAACTTGGTCAGAAATTCAATTGTGATTCTATTTTTCTGTCAGATCGTGTACCATATCCTGTATGACCAATTACACCTTTCCGGATGGCACCTCCATTACTAATCTTCTATGCAAGAATGGAAATTGGGTTCCTACTAGGCAAGATTGGGTATTTGTGCCTAATTGTGAACGTACGTTACAAATCAATAAAATGTAATTAGCAAATTGAGAATTTGTTGCAATCAATAAATGCATCTTTTGTTACAGCTGTGTGCGATCCACCTTGTCAAAATGGAGGGAATTGTCTTCCATCGAATTTTTGTCAGTGTCCACAAGCATACAGAGGACCCCAGTGTCAATATTGTAAGTATATGCCTATTTCAATCAAATAGATTTACGTTAATGTAAATTGTCTAAACCCGAATGTTAAATATACTTCACACAGCCGCTGATGCCTGCAGTGGTGAGAAAATGGGGTTCAATGGTGGCTTCTACTGTAGTAGTGATGGTGATAGTTACTCTTGTACTTTAAACTGTCCTGTTGGAGTAGAATTTGAATTTCCTCCTGTAACTACATACAAGTGTCTCTACGAAACTGGTGTCTTTGAACCACAGCCAATACCGCAATGCAAGTACAGCGAAAATAAGAACCTGATTTCTTTAGGGGCCACATACAACTCTTATATTAGGGAAAGTAATCATACATGGACATATGAGGATATCTTCAACTCCAATACAAAATCATCTTCGTTGGATAAAACCAACTACGACATCATGGGTTTTTATAATAATCTCAAGAACAATATGACCTCGGAAGCGGTAATAATTTGATAAAAGTAGAATGTTGTATATTTATATCGTTTAACAAAATTTCCTATAACCCTAGATGGTATTCGATTCGATGAAAGACAATATGTTATTCTTCGAGGAGAAGCGCCCAGTCCCAAAAACTTGTTTCACTTGGGGTGGTGTACATTACAAGACCTTCGACGATAAGGTCTTTAGCTTCGACAGTGACTGTTCTCATATTCTAATCCAAGAAGCACAGGACAGGGTCTTCACCATAATAGTAAAAAACAGCCCAACTTGCAAGACCCAGGATTGTTTCAGAATCATAAAGATCTTCGTTGGAGAAAAGGAGTACACTTTGTCGAGGAATGAAGTCGGTGTTCCAGAATTTCGAACTCCGACTAAATTGTTACCTATTCCAGCGCAACTTCCGACTTTAAGGGTTGAGATGTCTGCGCATTTTATCATTGTAACTCTGGACTCTTTAGGCATCCAGTTGAAATGGGATGGTGCCCTCATATTGCAAATTGGAGCCCTTGAAAATATGTGGAATAGAACGGTTGGTCTCTGTGGTACTATGAACAGTGATAAAAATGATGATCTAATGGGGAAAAATGGGGATCCTGTAAGAAACATCGCAACCTTTGCGTCCTCCTGGCGAACAGAGAATATTGCAGGTATTGTTTTGCTATTATAAGTCGAACTCAGAACATGTTCATAGTTTTTTACACCCAGTTTTAATTTGACTATTTCAGAGATGTGCGATCAATATCCAAATATTCGTCACTCTTGCGAGTCGAATCCATTTCTTGCTACAGAAGCTATCCATTTTTGTATGAAGCTACTCTCTGATCGCAGATTCCTGGCTTGTGCTAATACAATTAGTATCCCCGAACTGCAGGCGGCGTGTTTATGGGATTATTGTTCTTGCATGCACGACGACAAGAGGAAATGTGCCTGCGACACGATGAATGTTTATGTCAGACAATGTGCTCATAAGAAAGTCGTGTCTTTGGCTCATTGGAGAAACAATGATACTTGCCGTAAGTCTTTAAAATTATAATTATTCACTTCATTGTATACAAACTGATAATAAAAAAAATATTATAAATTTTACGTGAGATCATATTACAGCTATGGTTTGTAACAATGGACGAGTGTACATGCCTTGTGGTCCAGAAACAGAATCATCCTGTTGGACAGGAGTAGAAAGAAAACTGAACCCTGACAGTTGTGAGGAGGGTTGTTTCTGTCCAAAAGGAACCGTGGCTCATGAAGGAAGATGCATATACCCTGACGAATGTCCTTGCAGATTACGTGGAAAGCTATTTGAGCCTGGGAAGAGTGTACAGAAAGACTGCAACACTTGCACATGTTCTTCTGGAAAATGGATATGTACTCAAACTAGATGTAATGCTAGATGTTCTGTCATTGGAGATCCTCATTACACTACTTTCGATGGACGACATTATGATTTCATGGGAAAATGTAAATACTATCTGATGAAGGGAGATGATTATAGTATCGAGGGTGAAAATGTTCCCTGTTCTGGTGCAATATCAGAGGTCTGTAGTCGATATTGTTAATATACAATTTTTTTATTCAAAAGAGATCTATTCTCTTGATTCCATGGAAGCTTGGTTCTATCAATAAAGAGTGTTATTTTGTTTGTAGAGCCTGGGACTTAATCCAACTGATACACCATCTTGTACAAAAACTGTAACGATTAATTATATGGACACTTCTATCAAATTAAAGCAAAATCGTCAAGTATTAATCAATGGAGATGATTTGACAATGTTTCCTATGTTCGTCAATGACATCAGGATACGCATTGCCAGTAGTATATTTTTAATTGTTCATTTGCCAAATGGTTTGGAAATATGGTGGGACGGTATCACCCGCGTCTACATTACTGCTCCTCCCGAATTTCATGGTTTATATTCTTTTATATCTGTTAGTCTTGTTTTTGCAAGAAAATGTCTTCAATTTTTCATTGCGTATTATCATTATCAGGCAAAACTAAAGGCCTTTGTGGCACGTTCACGGAGAATCAGAAAGATGATTTTGTCACACCACAAGGTGACATTGAAAATACGGCTGTCTATTTTGCTAATAAGTGGAAATCAGAGGAATATTGTCCCAACGTTGCAGAAAAGGAATCGGATCACCCTTGCGATATGGATCCACAAAAAAGAGCGACTGCAAAACAATACTGTTCCTATTTGTTCAGTGAATTATTTGCTGGTAATATCTAGACGTCTGATCAATTTCAATCTATCCCACTTCTCTCAAATTCAAACTACTTATATTCCTCCCTTTTAGGTTGCCACTGGCATGTGGATCCAAATGCGTTTTACGAAGATTGCATGTTTGATATGTGCTCTTGTAAGGTTCAAGTTGAATTGTGTCTCTGTCCTATATTGGCAGCCTATGCGAAAGATTGCGCTACTGCTGGAATAAAACTCTTATGGCGACAGGATGTAAATGAGTGTAGAATACATTGTCCCGAAAACCAAGTCTATCAGATTTGTGGAAACAGTTGCACAAGGTATTCCATCATTACAAATTGTTAATTGTATGATAGGTAATTCTTTTTTAAACATTTTTAGATCCTGTGGTGACATATCTTCTTATAAGGACTGCAAACAAGAATGCGTAGAGGGATGCAATTGTCCAGAGGGTCAAACATTGGATGTTCATGGAGAGTGTATCCCAGTTGGACAATGTCCTTGTACATATGCAGGATTAGAGTTTAAGGCTGGACATCGGGAAGTTAGACCTGGAAACAAAGCTCTTGAACTTTGCACCTGTGCAGGTTGTATTTCTTATCAGTATAAAATACCAAAATGATTGAGCTATAGGTTTGCATGTAACATTGTAAATTATGTTCCAAATAGGTGGCATTTGGAACTGCCGACAAGCAACGTCAGACGAAATTCAAAACTATCCAGCAACCAAGGATCTTTTGACCTCTTGTATGGCAAGTCAACATTTAGAAGTGACAGATTGTGTACTAGCAGAACCTCAAACTTGTTACAATATGCACAAACCAGTTAAACAGTCATCTATTTGCAAATCTGGTTGTGTCTGTAAATCTGGCTACGTTTTGAATGAACCAGGTGGTTTCTGTATTAAAGAAGAGTCTTGTCCATGTCACCACGGAGGTCAAAGTTACGTGGAAGGATCTAGTATTCAGAACGAGTGCAATACTTGTCAATGCACGAATAGCACATGGAAGTGTTCGGATATAATATGTTCAGGAGTTTGTTCTGCTTGGGGTGACTCGCATTACAAGACATTCGATGGAAAAATTTATGATTTTCAAGGAATGTGTGACTATATCCTGACTAAAGGTTCGCTAGGAAAGGATGAATCATTCGACGTGTCGATTCAGAATGTACCTTGTGGAACAACTGGTGTATCCTGCTCTAAATCGGTTATTCTTACGGCTGGAAATAGCGAAAGTCCTGAAACAATTACTTTAACAAGAGGAAAGGAACTACCATCAGGAATCTTTAAGAGAATGGCAATGAGAACAGCTGGATTGTTCGTGTTCATAGATGTGCCAGACCTGGGACTGACACTTCAGTGGGACAAAGGTAATTTTTAAATTTTACAACTTAGTTGTTCAATGTTAAAAATCAAAAGAGAGTTCGACTTTTCGTAATTTGTGTAGGTACCAGAGTCTACATAAGATTAGATCCCAGGTGGAAAGGCCGTGTAAAGGGCCTCTGCGGTGACTATAACGATAATAGCGAGGACGATTTTAAAACACCTTCCGGTGGTATATCAGAGGCGTCCGCTAATTTATTTGGTGATTCCTGGAAGAAGAACGATTTCTGTCCCGAACCTAGAGATGTGACAGATCCCTGTGAACAACATCCAGAACGGAAATTATGGGCTGTACAAAAATGTGGAATACTGAAGTCTTCCATTTTCTATCCATGCCACTCTGAAGTTGATGTCGAAAGCTATTTACATAATTGCATTTTCGACACTTGTGGCTGTGATACAGGTAATTTATTACAATTTTATTCAAAACTAAGCGAGTTAATCAATGAAGAATACTAGAAATAATTTTCTTCTACACTTTGAAGACAATTATTTACACTTAACTTCATTAACTTTTCAGGGGGTGACTGTGAGTGTCTTTGCACAGCCTTGGCAGCATACGCGCAAGAGTGCAGTGCAAAAGGTGTTCCTATAAAGTGGCGTAATCAAGATTTTTGCCCTATCCAATGCGATAAAAACTGTAGCACATACTTCCCTTGCATCACAACGTGTCCCCGTGAAACTTGCGATAATTTAATGATTTTGAAGGACCAGTCTCACTTATGTTCTCAAGACACTTGCGTTGAAGGATGTTCGGTTAAACCCTGCCTTGAAAATCAAGTATACAGTAACGATAGCTACACAGAATGCGTTCCTAGGGAAAAATGCAAGACACCCTGTACTGAAATCAATGGAGTAAGTTTAAGAATACTGAAAAATCCGTATTTCTTATTTAATCAGAACTTTTCAGTAATAGCAGCGTATTGTAGGTAACTTATTATGAAGGTGACAGTGTTAGCAATGACAATTGTCAGGCATGTTTCTGCAGTCGTGGGAAAATATTGTGCAAAGGAGAACCTTGTACAACTACTTCTGTTCCAACCACTGTTCTATTAGAGGAACCACAGCGTTGTATAGATGGTTGGACTGTTTGGTTGAATCAGGATCCAGCAATTAAGGGAAGAAAGATTAAAGATGTTGAACCTCTACCCAGCATGTTGACTTTGGTAATATTTTACATCATTATTAATTTTTAAACTAACACATCTTGCATTTGTATATTATCTTCTCCGTATTAAAGGTAAATGAAAGAGAATCCGCAGTATGTGACAAAAATCACATGATTGACATAAGATGTAGATCCGTGAAGAACCATTTAACTCCAAAAGAAACTGGTTTGGATGTAGAGTGCAGTTTAGAGCGTGGTCTTTATTGTCGTTCTCAGCCTAATCTTCCTTGCATCGATTTCGAAATCAGTGTTCTATGTCAATGTTCGGCAACTACCACAGAAGAAATTCATAATATAACAGGTTTGTATTGTGTATAACAACGGTGGCTAAACCTTGTCGTGATAACTATAGTAGATCTGTCTATGTAAGAAAAGGCTATTTAAAAAGTAGTTCATATTCGATAATTAGACTCTAGAATCAAATTCATTAGAAGAATCGTGAACCGCGGTTTAACCACTTTTGATGTACAGTCTGTAGATACTGTTTTCACGCATTGATAATATCAATTTTTCCAACAGTAACTCCGACTTCCGTGATACCGACGTATGAGGAGTGTAGCGTGGAACATCCTAATAAACCACATCCTACAGATTGTCATCTATTTTATCAATGCACACCAGGAATGAACGGAAATGAATTTGTAGAAAAGTCGTGCGGAGAAAATATGTTTTACAACCCACAGTTACAGATTTGCGACTGGCCAGCTAATGTTATTTTCTTGAAACCAGAATGTTCTGAAAAACGGACAACATCAACTAAAACTGAATGGACAATCGATCAGAAAACGAAACACAGAACAACAATATCAACAACTTTAGAGAAAAACATCACGACTACGAGTACTATAGTTTTTAGCATTATTTGGAGATCAATGAATATTTGTTAGATTACTCGGGTAAATTTGGTGTTTTCTTTTTAGAAGCTTGTAAGGAAAGCGAAATGTGGAGTGACTGTGCTATTAATTGCAACAAAGCTTGCGATTACTATCGGTATACCTTGTTACAGAAAGGAATTTGTAACAGTGCATCTGACTGTATACCAGGTATAGTATCTTCTGGATAACTAGTCTACTAAACAAAAGTAGTTGTTAACAAAATTGTGGGACATTCCATCAGGATCAGTTCCTTGTGCGTAAAAGTCAATTATTATACTACTCAATTGATTGCGCAATTACGTACACAGACACACACATACAAGAAACATATGTTTATGAATTCATATGCGTAAAACTTTGATGGCTTACATCCTGATACTGAAGCTTCTTCGGGTTGTATTGCGGAAACGGACTTTCAGATTTATATTGATACCATAGCTTGATTCTGAAGATAGGTCTCACAGTTTTGCTAAGACTACTGATCGTTTGATTGAACATCGAGGATTGTTTTGTTTTTCGTTTCATTTTTAAATGAACTTTCGTCTTCGTAACACAAAAGATAGAAATGTGCAACATTATCAACTTAAACTCAATACTAAACTACTATTCATTGTAATCTAAAATATAAATTTATTTTCTTAATAATTAGGGTGCGTCCCCTTGGGAAGACCAGAGTGCCCTCCGCACAAATTCTGGAGAGACGCTGTGTCTTGCGTCGATGAGACCGACTGTTTTTGCAAATCTCATGAAGGAGATCCTGTTATTCCTGGTTCTGTCTTGAAGGAATCAGAGTGTGAGATCTGTCAGTGCATCAACAATTATTACACTTGCGATACGTCATCATGTGCCAGTGTAACTGATCAGGGACCGACTGAAAAGAATGTTACATATTTACCCACTGAACCAACTACCGTCTCGAATTTCCCTTCGTAAGTGCATCTATTTAAACTTGCTACAGATAGTATGAAGTAGATACTACGGAGACGATATTTTCATGTGTTAAAGGTCTGAAAAGCCTACAACGCCAAGTCTCGAGGAAAAAACTATTGTTGTACCTAGCACTGTTACTCCACCAGCGTATTGTATTAGCAACAATTTTGTTCCTCTCATTCAATACTTGAACGACGAAGTCACTTTTGATGCTAGCAGTACCAAAAGCCCCATGTACCGACCAGAAGGTTCCTCACTAAGTGGCAATGTTCTTGAAGATTCTGTTGGATACTGGGAACCCGAATACGTCAATGTCGATCAATGGTAAATGAAGTCTTTGGAAAAAATGTTTTGTTTGTCAGTTTGAAGACGTTCGTTTCATCGATTGTTTGTTTTCAGGCTCGACATAAAGTTCGAAAAACCTGAACCAATCTACGGCATCATTCTACAAGGTAGCAGCATGGAAGACATGTTTGTAACCAGCTATAGAGTGCTTTTCTCTGAAAACGGTGATGCTTTCTCCTACGTGTTGGATAACAAGAAGGATCCACGAGTATTTAGAGGCCCTGTAGATAAGTTTAAGCCGGTAGAGCAAAAGTTTTACGTTCCTATTGAAGCTAAGGTTATCCGGATAAACCCATTGTCCTGGCACAATGGAATAGCGATGAAAGTAGAATTACTTGGCTGCCAAGAACTTATGATTAACACCACTTTAACAGAGCAGAATGTTACATTAATAACAACGCCGTTGACTGAGAAAGTTATAAATCCAGGTAAAATGAGAGTAATCTGCAGTAACGTACAAAGTCATACATTGTTATAGCAATCGATATTCACATTTTCCTCCTTTTCTCAGTATGTGACGAGCCAATGGGTCTGGACAGTGGTTTGATTTTTGCCGAGCAGATATTGACATCATCATCTTCCACAGATTTGTTGCCAAATCTGAAATTAACATCTCCTAATGTTTGGCATCCTAAGCTAGACAATCCACACCAATATGTTACGATAGACTTTTTGGAAGCTCGCAATTTAACAGGAGTTGCAACAAAGGGCGGCGAAGACACCTGGACAACTGTATACAAAATCTTTTACAGTAATGACAATCGTCAGTGGAACCCGGTGGTCGATGATAATGGCATGGAAAAAGAATTCTTGGCTAACTTTGATTCTGAGACTGTAAAAAAGAACTACTTCGACAAGCCATTGCATGCAAGGTACCTGAAGATACAACCGATAAAATGGCATAATCATATAGGCCTGAAAATTGAGGTGTTGGGTTGCTTCCTGCCGTATCGTAAGTTTAACTTCTTTTTATACAATGTTCCTACAAGTTTCATTCAACGTTGGGCATTAATCAATTGATCAATCAATTAAACAACTAGTTACTTAAATTAACATTTCAATTGATTTTCGCAATTCATATTTCAGCATGTTCTACAGCTCAAAATAAGAAAAAATATCATGTAGATATAAGTTTGCAAATGCTTTATACGAGAGTTATTTGTTCATAAAGCATTTGCGGACTTATATTTAATGTGAAATTTTCGTCTTACTTTTAGTCGTAGAACAAAGTGTAAGTTTGTATGGAAACCTGAAAGACACCCTGTTGCAGTTAAAGCGATGTTTATTATTTAATTTACTGTAATATTTTATTCAGCATCCATTACAACAACTACCGAGAAGGTAGCAACTACACCGAAAATAATGCAACCATATGTTGAGGAATGCAATATTTGTAAGGGAGTAACTAATGAAGATCAAAATAGTTGCAAATGCAATGGATCCTACTGGTGGAATGGGAATACCTGTGTGATTAAGCAAGAATGTCCTTGTGTAGTTGGACACATTACGTACGTATAGATTTTTATGTAAATTTGTCAATTAAATAATGAATATTATAAAAAAAAAAAAAAAAAAAGAATTTTAGCTAAATTAAACTTAATCCTTTAATCAAAAAAGGGAAATCCAAAAGTATACGACGCAATCATAGTGTTGGTTTACTGAATAGGATGATTAAATATATCCGTTGTTTCTGGTTTTATTCTGAAATAAATTGCGTTTGTTACACTTCAAACATATTTAAACTCAATAAGAAAATTACATTTTACTGTAATCTAAAATACAAGTTTACTTTTGATATTTAGTCTTTAACTTCTAGATATTTAAGCGATTGAATTGTTCAGGTATAACGTGGGTACAACCTACATAACCGAAGATTGTCAGGAATGCGTATGTACTTTGGATGGAATTTCTTTCTGTCAGCCAAAGAAGTGCGATTCTTGTCAGGAACCAGGAATGCGAGCAGTAGTAAATGAACTCTGCAATTGCGCGTGCAAACCTTGTCCCACAGGTACCCGCCATTGTCCAACCAGTGACATTTGTATTGATGAGAGTTTTTGGTGCAATGGAATCCAAGATTGTCCAGATGACGAGAAAGATTGTAACGTAATTCCAACAACAATGTCTATGTTCGAATTTAGTACTACAGAACAAGGGGAGAATACAACCTTAACATCAACTACAGGTATCAAATTAAATCCATAAATTAAAGCACATGGAAAGTGAGACTAATATTTCACATATTTTCAGTTCCACAAGCGTGCCAAAATCCGGTCTGTCCACCTGGTTATAAAATAAGCTCAAAATCATTTACGAAACATTATAAACAATCTCAAACGAAAGGAGGAGTGAAATCTTTATCTAAACATTCTTGGAGAACTAAAGGATTGAGGTAGCATATCACAGAGCTATTATTAGATTACTAACATTTTATATTAGTAACTATTAACGAAAGATATTTACAACCAGGAAATCCATGAAGGAGTCAAAATATATTGAAAATCAAGAGTCACAAAATGAAACCGAGTGTGCACAATTTATTTGCGTGCCCTACAAACCGCCAGTAATTGTTGACCAAGGCAAGCCACAGACTTGTCCAAAGGCATCTTGTCCCGAAGGTTACACTGTCGTTTATGAACAAATGAGCATGTACAAGCTTCAGAAGTGTCCAAAGTATACTTGCAAACCACCAGCACCAGAAGAAGTTGTTTGCAATGTAACAGGAAGAACGTTCAGCACGTTTGATAAGTTAGAGTATAAGTATGATATTTGTAACCATATATTGGCCAGAGATATGTTTGCCAATAAGTGGTACGTAACATGTAAGTATCAGTGAATCTGAAAGTTTGGGTAAACTTAATTATTCTGTTGTGTTACTAAAATGTTGGAGGAATGCTTGATTAGAAATATTATTTTGACAGTGGAGAAGCAGTGTGATACACAGACTAGTCAGTGCAATCGAATCTTGGCAGTGATGCACGATGACGACGTGATTGTCATATACCCTGACATGCACGTAGATGTCAATGAATATAGCTTTGCACCAAATCAAATAGCGCGACTTGGCAACCAATTTTCTTCGTTCAAGATATCTTCTATTGGAGACATTACGTACTTGGTATCAAACCACTATGGATTCTGGGTAATTTGGGATTCAAATTCTGATGTGAAGTTAGGGGTCCCAACGAAATTAGCTCGTCGAGTAGACGGTTTATGTGGCTATTTTGATGGATCAATGGCAAATGACAGACAACTGCCTGATGGAAGTCAGGCACGAAACACTTTAGACTTTGGAAACAGTTGGGCAATGGACGGTGTGCCGGAATGTGATTCACAGGTTGCTAGTTTAACTAACTTGAAATTAACAATTAATTTCATTATACTAATTCTAATCCTGTCACTTCTAATTCTGTAATTATTTAGATTTGTCCCTACGACATGCAAGCAAAAAGCTGGAAGATTTGTAACGTGGTAAAAGATTCATCGTTGGTAGTGTGTTCCAATATCGTGAACTTGGATAAATTCGTGTCTCATTGTATGGAAAGCACGTGTAACTGTCTTCGTAGCAATCATACTTATGATGAATGCCGTTGTCGTTTGTTGACTAGTTTCGTTACCGAATGTCAGGCTAGTGACTTAAATATAGATCTATCGACTTGGAGGAGTACACACGACTGTCCTATCTCTTGTACTCCACCACTTGTCCATAAAGATTGCTACAGGTATAATTTTTAAAATATTTAGAAACAACATTTTCATTTATAGAGTGTTATGCTACAAGTCTTCGATATCCTGTTAAATGTAGAAATAAATGCGAAACAAGTTGTGATAACTTGCAACAAATAGACCCTTGCCCAGTGATGCAGGGAGTATGTTTCTCTGGTTGTTTCTGTCCTGAAGGAACAGTACGTAATGGCGACGAGTGTGTATCACCAACGAAATGCAAAGATTGCGTTTGCGAGTGGTTGGACAATTCAAAGGTCATCAGTTTTGATAGGAAGAATATAAAATTCGACGGCAACTGCACGTATGTTGTGTCAAGAGATGTTATTGAGAACAAAAAAGGCCACAAGGATTATACATATCAGGTAATTGGATTGATTACCATGTAAAATATTTCTTCTTAAACTGTATTCTATTTTATGCTATTGGGAAACAGGTGTTGGTTTCAAATGGAATATGTGATATTGGCATGTGCACAGAAACAGTTGCAGTTCTTTACAATGGACACATTGTTGAGATTAAGAAAGGTTTACCACTTCAAGAGGTAAAATCAATATCAGAATCAGAAAAATACCCAATATTCGAGTTTATAATATGTGCTTTCGTTTGTTTTGATTAGTTCGAAGTGATAATTGATGGTACAAATGTACACGAGTCTCCTTTCAACGCATCCTGGTTGATTTTGGAACAAACGCCCTCGGAGAAGCTGCAACTGTTGATACCAGCTATTCAGCTAGAACTTACTAGCTATCAGCCTAATTTCGCATTTACTCTCACTCTTCCTTCGCATATTTTTGGAGGAACAATGGAAGGTCTTTGTGGCAATTGTAACGCGGATTCTGAGGATGACCTAAAAAAACAGAATGGAGAGGTATGTATTATGAAACAAAAACAACTTTTGACCCACTCAATTAATTTTTGTGTTGCTCAGATAGCGAATGACATGCAGGACTTTGGTACAAGCTGGTTGGTCACCGAATCACCACACGGCATCAACCTGAACACGGAAGCATGTATTTCTAAAAATCAAAGCAAATGTGTTCTACTACCAGCTGATCAAGATTTATGTAGAAATTTATTAAATGCAAACGACTTCGGACTCTGTCACAGCCTCGTAGATCCAATTCCATACTTAATAGCCTGTCAAGATAGTATGTGCACTGGAGGCGGCTACTGCGATAGCTTCGAAGCTTATGCAAGAAAGTGTCAGCAGGCGCAAGTTTGTCTAATTTGGAGAAGCAGTGAAATGTGCCCTTACACCTGTCCACCACATTTGGAATATCAGCCATGCGGTTCTGCCTGCAAGGAAACTTGCGACTCTATCAACGAAATCGGTAACTCTAAGTGTTCGAAGAGCTTTGAGGAAGGTTGTTTTTGTCCACAAAACTTTGTCTTTCACAATGACACTTGCATACCAAAAGATAAATGTTTTGTGTGCGACGAGGAAGGCCATGTCGAAGGCGACGTTTGGTTTCCAGACGTTTGCACTAAATGCACCTGCGATAAGAAAGTTATTAATTGTCAAAGAACTGAATGTCCGGCTGTGAACACTATTTGCGAAGAAAACATGACACCTGTCGTTGTTAATGGAACGGAACAAGACTGCTGTAGAAAGTACATCTGCATACCGAACGCTGTAACAACTGTAGCACCCTTCTGCAGAGAGGAAACACAAATGCCTGAATGTGGTTATGGGCAAACTATGAAGATATCTACTGACACTGATGGATGCAAAAAGTTTATCTGCGAGTGCTTGCCACCGTCCGAGTGTCCCATGTTGAACCAAGTTGATCTTGAAGTTGTGGAACTAGAACCTGGTTTTGTGCAAACGACAAACACATCTGGATGTTGCCCAAGGTCAATGTCCATTTGCGATCCACAAACGTGCCCTCCAGTGCCGACTTGCTCAGATTATTATGAATTAAGAACGAATATGAAAGAGAATGCTTGTTGTGCTGACCATCAATGTGTTTTACCAAAGGATCTTTGTCTGTACAATATTCGATCGGACACTAAAATAGAATTGTCAGAGCAGGTGGTAGTGAAGAAACTAGGAGAACAGTGGATGGACGACAAATGTACTTCCTGTGTTTGTGAACCTTCTGATGAAGGTGCGAAACCGAAATGTTCTACAATGGAGTGTTTGAAAGCCGAGGATCATCCAGATATATTTGATTTTGTTGTGGAAGAAGTTCCAGTAGAGGATAAATGTTGCCCTAACTTTGAAAGATCCGCCTGCAAAGATAAAGGGGAGACATATAATGTAGGTGATGTCTGGCAACTGAATCCTGAAGATATTTGCACTTCAATGGAGTGCATCAAAGACGAAAATGGCATTCGAAAGCACATTAAGGTTCAGGAATGCAATTCTGTTTGTGATCTTGGTTTCGAATATCAGCCTAGCGACAATAAGAGTATCAATTGTTGCGGGCAATGCGTAGCAGTAGCTTGTGTCGTTGGCAACCAATTGAAATACGTGGAAGAAGAATGGTACTCCGATGATTTCTGTACCCAGTATTCTTGCAAGCTTAACAATAAAACCGTGCATGTGGAATCGATTACAGAAAAATGTCCAGAGATAGATCCTCGGGAAGAAACTGCATTTGAATTTGAAAAAGTGCGCATGCCAGGCATCTGTTGTCCTCAGTTTTATAAAATCGGTTGTCGCTACAACGACAAAGTGTACGAACCCGGAGAAGTCTGGACAAATACGTTGGATAAGTGCGTTACAGAAGTTTGTGTGCTAGATTCGAACGTAACGAAATACGGTAAAGTAGAATCTTGCTCGAAAGAATGCGCACTTGGATGGACGTACGAAGAACAAGAGGGCGAGTGCTGTGGAAAATGCAAACAGACTTATTGCGTGTTTGGAGACATGTTATATGAACCTGGTGCATCTTGGTCGTCTGCTGACAACTGCACTTTTTACTCCTGTATGGATCAAAGGGGTCAACTGTCTATCAGTAGCAGTTCAATGATTTGTCCTGACATAACAAACTGTCCGAACACATCAATTTATACTCAAAACTGTTGCAAGATGTGCAATCTAACATCATATAATCAAGAACTTGATCTGTGCGTTGCCGATGTCCTTGATCCACAAAGTACCATTGGCATGTTCAGTACGAATCATCGACTGCATGGATTTTGTAAAAATGTTGAGCCTATCGAAGGTGTCACAGAATGTCGTGGAAAGTGTGAATCTACATCTTATTTTGACACAGGTAATGACAGAGATAATTATTATAAGTAATTATAAGATAAGATGGTGTCATTGGTTTGACTTGGATAGGCATTTGAGGATCACCTTTGCTGAATGCACCCAATATCAAATATTAAATGTTTATTTCAAACTAGACAGACGTTTATTTAGCACGGATTATATTAAATCCTTGATGATCGATATGTTTACCCAATCAAATATAATATTCTGAAGCGAGATATGTCCAGAGCTGAAAGGTCATATTTGAGTTAATTTGTTTACTCTGATATGCAAACCCTAAATTGCCATAAAATTACATTCATTCAATTCTTGCTCTACATTACTTTGCATTTGCTTAGATGTCTCTCTTCATAATTCTCTTATTAGAGGTACCAGTAGTCTGTTGGGGCCCACTGACCCCCCTATAGCTTGGGTACCTCGGGATTGCTAAACCCGTACTGTAGCTACAATCAAACATAGCTACAGCCCCTGAGGGAGTCATCAAATTACTATTACAGTAATTAGTAGATATCTCAGATGATAATTTTTACTGACTCATCTTGTACGTAAAAACTTAGTTACAGAAGTCTAATATTATTTTACTATTATTCATTTCTTTGCAGACACTTGGAGTCCAGCAGTCAACTGCCAGTGTTGCCAACCTACTGATCAGAGGACTCTTCTAGTAGAACTGATGTGCGCAGATTACAAAAGGTTGAAAAGGAGAGTGGTTGTGCCAGTTGCTTGTTCATGTTCAACATGCAAATCCAACGATTTCAGCTATACGGGAACCAAAGGAGGAGTTAAGGGTTGAAGAATTTGGAAGCATAAATAAAGTTACTACGGGTACTTTTCAGGGTGTTAAAGCAATAGGTTGGAATAAGTATTTTGTAGTGTTAAAATAGACGATAAAATACAAAAATATTATTCGTTGATTTTATTGAATAATGCACATATATGCCTATATGTATGTATATATATATACATTTTTAACAATTCATATATCGACTTTCTCCAAAGGTATATCAGAGTTCATACTTTGAATTCCGGAGCATACTAAGTACAATAAAAATTATTCAGTCTTCCTTAACAAGACTTTACTTTTTTTTTTCATAAATACATATATGCACGCACTATCGATTTTGCTGCTTTGTACTTCAGGATTCAGAAACTTTTATTTTTCATGTACATATGGTTTACTTTTGGAACATACGTGGAAGGTTGTCAAAAAATCTTGGGGCATCCATGTAGTTTGGATCATAAATCAAAAATAATAATTTATATGAAAAACAAAAATAAATAAAAGCTTCAACACCGAAGTGAGAAAGCAATTTTTTAATGTGCCAGTAGATAAATTAAAATCACAGTTTCTTTCCCTAATACATAGTATCATCGGATCATTATCGTGTGTCGTTACAAATCAAATCAGAACATATAATTCGAAATGTAAGATATTGAGGCTTTCACAGTCCAGTTCTTCGTCGTTGATACTAACCGAGGGTTCCGTGTGTAAGCCGTGTCCTTTGGATAACATACACCGATGTTTCGTCAACATTGCAGTTGACTTCTTCAGTGATCAAACTACGCATTGATATTAATCGATCATTTTAAGGTACCTGTGCTCATGTCATGGTTTTATTGCTAACAAATCATAAAGGTTATACAGCTTGGTTACGATCAGCACAGTTCACTGGTCATCAATAGAACTAATAGGAGTGATCTGGAACGCGCTCCGCCGAGTGTTTTGGTTGTTCAATCGATTAATCCTAGCGACTTCTATCAATGACCAGTAAACCGTGTCATTAGACCTTTGAAGAAGCTAGCTGCAAGTTGGAGAATCGTCGGGGTATCTTATTCAAAGGACACGGCTTACACAATATAGTTGAATTTATCGCTTGCCTATTCCTTGGCGTAAGGAGTTCTTGTATTAATGATTCGACGAAACATAGAAATAGGATTCTTATCGGACAGCGTTTCGTAGACTAGTTAGCAAGAAACCTGTGTCGTCGAATGTACTACAAATAGCGAGCCAAGGAACGTAAAGAAATGTAATCCAGTGCGCGAGAAACGTCAAGGCGAATATAAAAATTATAAACATTTTATATGTTACATCTCTGTTGATACTTATCAATCGGTACCTTGCAACGGACAACGTAATCAAATTTACAAATACTACACGCGAATGATAGAAGCTTGGTAACAAAACATCATTAATCTTCTTACATTCTTATATCTTTAAGGTTTATTTCTTCATCGACGGATCACTTCTAACAATGTATTTTCGCTAAGTGTATGCTGGAACAGTTAAGAAAACAAGATGGCAACTAATACTTCCCTCTTTATACAAAATCTTTTCTCTCATTTTATTTGGTGACGTAATAAAGCGCACTTATCGCACTCGAAAAAGTACAAACGGTTGCAAATCTACAGATAGATATATCACGATTTATTGTATATACACAACACCTATTACTACTTAATTATTATAGAATCATCGGTTTCAACTTATCAGAAGATTCCTGAAGATTTACATGGTACAAGCAATTAAAAATCAATATATTTTATTTACATTTCTGTTTATTTTTATGCGCTTATAACAAACTGTTTCTTTTTTTAATGATTTTTCTTAATCAACGATTCACGTGTATCAACCGTCTCTCAAAAGTTCTACCTAATTATCTCTTCGTTTTAACGTGACTAAGGTAGGAAAACAAAAAACATATTTACATTACGATATAACAATAATAGTAATAATAATGTTACATCTATATTCTAACGCTGAATATAAGCAAAACAGAACAATAATTTTTTCATGATTTACAGGCAACGTAATATAAGACCATAACGCTACAACTGAAATCAACGATATGTAACTTTCGTAGCTGTTCCTGCCGTATGGATTATATCAGAAGCGTTGCAAGGAGTAATAAAAGACAATGATCACAATGCATTGGTGGTTCTACGAGTGGTCGCTAATCGGAAAAAATTACAATTCATTAATAGAATGAAAACTGAATCCTTTTATGAGCAGCAGCCTGCTTCTTATTTCAACAATTTTTTGGCCTGTACGCAGACTGCTATGCAAGGATCGCAGCGCTGCATTCGATAGACATTGTGTTGGGTGCTTTAAACTACAGGAATCTTCAATTTTGATCGATCGTTACTTTTCTAGCAATCCTAAGACCACCTTGTATACTGCATGAAGTTTCGAGACACGACTATTTCGAATCAAGAACAAGTAAAATTTTGGAAATATAGTTTCCGTTTCTTCTTGTTTAAGAACTCCCAAAACGACAAAGAGATACGTCAAATGGCTCACGTCGTCCATATTACCGCTAGCAGAAGCGACTCCGACTCTGCCAACAGTGATACAGGCTGTTCTACGATCACTGCGAAGCGCGGCGCACTCTGAAGTAATATTGCCTCGACTTTTTCAGCTTCGGTTCCTCCTTCGTATTCCGTGTGTCTCGGTGAGGTACAATAGACAGCGCTCTTCCACGTGTGAATTTATGCTACCTGAAAGGAGGAAGGACTACTTTTTGCTACACTTACAGAGCACTGTGATACCTTTTGCTACCTTCAATCGTAACAAATTCTGGCCACCCAGTGACGCTCCCCCCACCCCAGATGGCACATTCGCGTTGGATACAGCTCGAGTTGTCAACCCCTCTATTCTGGGGTTGTAAGCAAATCCTAGGCGAGCTCTCTTTTCGCCTTCGCTTCCGCGTAGAACTGTGATCCGCTGGCGCTGGGGATGCTACGTGGCCGTTGATGGAAGTGCCTGCTGAGGATGTACACCACCGCTTCGTACGTTGCCATTATGATTGCTGTGTTTGGTATTTGCCTGATCAGATGGGTGCCCAGCCCGCGGTACAGACCGTTCGTACCCTCTTCAGCGACGACCGTCCTCAGAGTTTGCCAGAACCTTTGGTACTTTGTACCTTCCTCTCTCAGTCGTGTCCTCGCTACCTCTGAAAAGATAGAGATGAGTATTTACACATGAGTCAGTTGAATCTGCTATCTAGGTCTACCCTATTTGAAAGTCAACAACAGGTTTACAATGGAGTATGCAAGATTTCAGGTAGATAACCCATGTGCTCGATTGTAAAGGACTGTTTTAGAGAATGATGGGAGTCATTGTAATTTTTGAACGACCAGGTGTATAGCAGACACTTACAAAACAAGGTGAAAGTCTCTTTGTAAATTATTAACGCTTTATCTACCAAGATTCTATTCATAGACTTTTCATATTCTACTATCTGCCTGCAGTATATTAACTAATAGAATATATTCTGCATTACATTATGTATAGTTTTTGCATGTTTTAATATTAGTATACGCCATAAGTCCACAAATCCCGCAGTCTACTAAGAATTAGACTGTGAATGTTTATGTAAATTCATGTTTTAATATAGTACACAGATAAAGAACAGAAACTTAAATTAAAATACGTCTTCTAAATATTATAACGTGTATTATTATTTTTTATATTTTATGTACGTATGTATTTGTATACATCTTTGTATATGGTTGTGTATTTGCACTTGTCATGAATGCATAAATATCCACAGTCTACTAATAACAGTATGTAAAAATTAATGTCAGCCTAGGTTGATACATATATATTAATACATATATAGGGTGCGGCACTTTAATTCGAACAAATTGAATTTTTGTTTCCAAATTACATTTTGTTAGTCAAAAAATTAAAATGTCCAACAATCCTTTTGCAGGTTGGTTGTGTGACATCTCTAGAATATAATTATTGCATATACCTTCCCCCTTTAGTATACATACACTAATGTCGACAAATTTGAGTTGTAAACGGTTTCTAAATGGACCGGTAATTAAAATGATAATACTAATACGTTCCTCATTATTGTACACTCTAAGGCCGGGGTGACCTTTTGCGGGGCCTGAATTCACATTCAAATCCTACAGTTAAATTTTATAACGAGGAATTATTTATTTGCAAATGCTGTTAGATATTATATACTTTGTATAAGATGAATATAAAATAATAATACTTTGATGATTTTTGTCACTCCTTTGAACTGAATCATCGCTACTAAAAAAATGTCTTCCATCTGTTAATGGTATCATTATTCGCCGGCCCTGGTACACTTCATACACATAAGTAGACCACTTTACACTCGCTTAAAAAATATCGTAATTTGAATACTACAACCACGTGGAAAAAGCATTTTGAAGTATGAAGCCTTTACTTTCAAATCCTAACGAGCGATTTTCTAGGCGTTTCCAAACAAAATTATAATTTCTAAGTCGATCATGGCAGATTGTTTAAAATTCCTCAACTTTGAGATCACCCGTAAAGTTTAAATAATAAACTTCACAAGTTTATTTGATTTTATCTTTCCAGATGCGTTGATTGATCAATATTGTAACTACAAGTACACACTATATATCAAGAATTACTTTGTAGACTTTGATGACTATAACTCGACTATTTCTCAATATATTACGATAATCTTTTTTTAACTTGTTTATGATCTTTTATTTTCTATCACTGCGTAAGTATTTTTTTTCTCCTTCAAATTAATGGCTGAACTAAATCAAAATCAAAAACTCGGGCCATTCCTGTTTCTACAGGAAATTGCTAATAATTCTAATTCTGTATGTTCTAGTGGAATCAGATTTAGTGTTTGATCGATCAAAGTACCGCAGTTTGCGTATCACGCAATTGTACGTCGATTGGCCAGCACGAGAGATATACAGCTCATGCTATCTTTGGACTCGGAGGATCTTAAAGATATTCGCAACGGCTTCGTACTAGATCGATTGTTAATTATTTCGCCACAACGATTTCCTTCGGATGGTAAACGTAGTAGCTCAGTTCTAAGCTATTAAAACGTTCGCGTCTTTCCGGCTTTGTAGTCAAACGAAGATCTTTAAAACAATGCGAGACAGGAAGCAGTGCAAGAAAAACGAATATTCGCGTACAGAATATTAGTAAGGAAGTTTGCACAAACTAGCGCCTACACGTTTGAATCGAAGCCAATTCTTGAGTCACTAGCAATACCTCAAAAATAGAATTTGCAATCAATGTAGAAAGCACCGATGAACAGAATTCGCATTGCAGTAGAATAGAACTTTGGACTTGAATTAACAAACAAATGAGAAGAAGTGGTACAAAATAGTGGGGAATAGATTCTAGATTAAACTCTTTTGTAAAATTTGTTATGGAGTACATAAAGTTGGCATAAGAAAATGATAATTATTAGGCGTAGAAATTAATTTTGTGTCTCTACATTCACAGGGTTAGTCTGAAGAAACAGAACACCTAAATATCTCCGTTACTTTTCGTTGTACAAAAAATCTTCTTAGGACAAAGTCATACTGTTTGGAGGGTCACATGTAACGGTGCAAGGGAACAAATTTTCAAGGTCATTTTTTAACGAGATTTAGGTCATTAGATGTTGTTTTAAATGGAACGATATATCTTCGTTTACGTAATGTTGTAGCTGACAAAATAACGAATTCATCCATGTAATACAATATCACCTACAAATGACCTTCAACCCAGAAAAATGGAATAAATAAAATTCAACGTGTAAGATTCATTTGCTTCATTTCTGTTACGAAAAATGTTCAACAATATTCCCTTGAGCTGCTATACATTCATTTAGCTATGAACTTACAGAACGTACTGCTGTGTAAAACAAAAAAAAAGTAAAAAATAAAACAGTGGAAATTTGATAACAAGAAGGCCTTCAGAGTAATTAGTAGTTGATAAACGCGATTCCGTACGAACGCGTTCAACTGAGCCGTTTCACTGATGGGTCTCTGCATCAGCAATTTCTTCCAGAACGAATTTTGTCTTGGGTTTAACGAAACGCTGAACTTACAGTCCTAATCTTTCGTAGACGAATAGAATCGGGCTTACCATGTGGGTAGGCGATGGTGGACGCGATAGTTTTCGAGAAAGATCCTGCTGCCATGAACTCGATAAAGTCGCGCAACGTTTTCCTGTCGTCTGGCCTAGACACCCTGGACCTGTGCGTCGCAAGCCAAGCTTTCACAGCCTCGTAGATCACGAAGTGTATCACAGTCTCGCTTATTCCTACGTAGGAGGCCACGATGCCTTTGTAGAATCCCAGGATACCCTAAAAAGATAACAGAAGATGTACGTATTAGTTCAATAATTCGTATCAAGAACAAGTGATTTATCAGAGTGATAAGTCCTACTCGGTTTCCAAAACTTTTTTTTTTTTAAACGAATTCTGAACTTCACAGTTGATATTAACGCTTTATCGATCGGTAGTCGTTGACTGTATAATTAAATTTAACAATATTTTCTTTATTTTCATAACATAAAGATGAGAAAAAGAAATGGATTGAAAAAAAGTGATTCTCGAAAAATATTTCTTTCTGGAAAGAATGTATTTGACAACAGTTTCATACCTCATCGAGATGTACAACTTTTGTTTAAAATATTTTTTCAAAGAATCACTTTTTCTTAAACCATTTTTCTTCTTTTTTATACAAAATGTTTAACCAGAATAATTTAAAAGGTAAAGTTTCTATCCACAAAACCATTTTTGGGCAAAAACGGAAAAGAGCACTGTGATTACGTTCCTATGAGCTCTGCAAAAATTCAAATTTTTCGGAGTGTATCAATTGTTGAACTTTCCTCGTCTATTACTCTATCTTTTATCGTAGACAAAATAAATATTAATGTTACTCATTGTAACTGTTTCCCTCTGGCTACAAGATCGTGATGTAGTATATTGTTTACAGAATATAGCTTGTCTATGTATCTCTAACAAAAGAAATTATCTTGCGAACACAAGAGAAATAATCTAGGCCCCTGCAGAGATAAGGTAGCTATCATATGTTAACGGTGATCGATCAGCTGGTTTTTTGGAACACTTATCACGATTGATCTTGTCAGAGCTCCATTCACAGTGCACTACCATTCGATTACGTATCGCGTTTCCTTATCTCTCGTTTTTAATTTGCGAACGTGCGCAGCGACACTGGAAGTTTCCCAGGGTTGATATGAATATTTTCAGTACTGATCTTTGTAACCGTAACTGAAGCACAACTAAACCTATTACAGTATTGTCTCGAAATAAGCAACTCGGTCGGGACCAGCGAGTTGCTTATTTCGAGGGAAGTACGCTATTCGGCTTGACTTTGTTCTCGAGGGGTTTGGTGTAGCGGCAAACTACATACAACTAACAGTATTGTTTCGGAGAATACACACAGCAAAGAAAAAGAAAATATTACGCATGTTCTGTGCTCTTTCTACTAATTTATTCGGCTTCTCGCGTTCACGGACCTCTCACTTCTTTTCGGATTTCTCACTAGGCGGGCGACTTCAAACAAAAAGGTGAGGATAGCGAGTTGCTTATTTCGAGGCGGAGAACAGTTGCTTATTTCGAGACGATACTGTATTTCTACATAATTAAAACCGTGTCGTACTATGATTTACTACGTAACAAATAATCTTTGGTATTTACATCTGATAAGATCGAACAAAAAATATTGTGTAATTTATTTTTAGGTCTCAAATGTATCGAGGATGAAATCCTAAAATACAGTTACCTTGACTGTAAAAGAATCATGAATATTGTTTCGAAATTAGTAAAAAAAAATTAAACAGTAGCTTCTTAAACACTTTGAACCTATTCCGTCTGACGTAACGTGGAATACTGGTGACATCTTCGAAACAAACTGAACAGGACACTTGTAAATTTAGCAGAATCTTGTATATACTTGTATAAATAAACGTACCGAATTTTAAAAGTTTATGTCAATTACGTTAACCACAAAAAGATCATGCAAATTGTCTTGAAATTAGTAAAAATAAAAGAGTAGTCTCTTCTTGTCGTTGCAGATTGTTTTGCTCTGTGTTTTATGAGGCCATTACTCGAACATTTTTCTATTTCATTGTACAAAAGAAATGAAGAGTATACCAACAATCAGGGAAGACGATGTTACACATTTATACCTGAGCATTGAATTTCTGAAACATAAGCAGTATTCAAAATAATACTTTCTTCGTCAAAGTAACCGATCCACGTGGATCCAACGGAGATAAATAGGATTTAATGGTATGGATTATTACACAAAATTTAGTAAAATGACGCGAAATCGCGAAATCGCCGAGACACACTGTTATCGGTGGAATTTTGATAGTTAACGTTCCGAGATATCACTACGGACGTCTGTCACGTGATCACAGGAAACGTTGACTAGTGATACACGAGTGCTTAACCATTAGCGCAGCACATGTAAGACCCGGAAGGTATAGGCAACAGTAGTAGAATAAACTATTAAGTACCTAGACGCCGGATATTTATGCAAATTCATATTTTTATATACACAGGTGAACGGCAGAAATATACGTTCAAAATATGTTTTGTCTTCTAAATGTTGTAACGTGTATCGGATTATTCATATCTTATTTATTTTTGCATTGTACACACCCTTGTATATTTTGTTTACATTTACACTCGTGATAAACGCATAAATATCCACAGTCTACTAATAAATATTCGAACAACATAGGCTTTGAATTCTTATTATACCTTCGAACCCCAACGAATCGTTTTATGGTTATTATTCGAACTGATCTTTGTGTTTTTAAATGTGTTGACTCTTGGAAGTTAGATAGGGTAAAAACCATCCCACCTTTTGGGTCAATCTGTGAAAAAACTCGAGAATTTGGGATCCATAGGATTCATTTCTCCAGTTTCGTTAAAATGAAGGAAAATTGAATAATAGTCTTCGTTTGAACTTCGTATTCTATGTATGAACTTATTTAAATAGAAACGAATTATATCAAATACATTTATTTTATATTTTCAATTATATCTACTACATACGTTCATTTCATTTTGCCTTAAATATTAAGTAAAACAGAAGGTCAATTTGTATACAAGCTGTATAATTTAGGATCTGTACAATTTATTTCTCCAATTTTGTTAAAAAGAATGGAGATTTAACAATATTTTTCGTTTCTATTCTGTATCCCATGTAACGGATTATTTCATTTTATCTCAACTATTAAGACTGAGTACTAACAACTCGTTCCATTATATGAAAAACTCTTTTATCCAAATACTTTTGTTCCCCAATTAGTTTACATAACAGAGATTCCATTGTATACAATCCTTCACTCTGGGAGCCGAACCAAGACGCCAGGGGCGGAAGTATAGCGAAAAAGAACTAGGACAATGCATAAATCGTTGCGACAGAGAGTGACATTCCGTTTTTGCGTGCCACGTATTGTGCTCTCGATATTTTGGTCGCGTTTTGCTATTCGTAGGTCGCGGTGGGCATTTTTAGACCTGGCTCGAGTTCGCCTGCACGAATGCAATTACGATGCAAATGCGTCGTCCGAGTTGTCGCGAGGACGCAATTAGAAAAAAAAAAAACTGCGAGTACACTTGAAAAATTTGAACGAATCGCGCTAAACTGAATCCTCGCAGCTGACTTTCTTTCAAAAGTCATCGATAAAACGACACGACCCATCAAGACTTTTCTTTTCTCCTTTTTCGAGGAAACTGACGATATCAAATTGTTCCTATATTTACGCAATTTCGCGCTCCGTTTCTATGTGCATACGGTTGCAAAAATATCCTTGGCTTGGACGAGTACTTCATCGCATATTGCGTTTGTTGCAACACCGTTTCTGTTGACTTTCGTCTGACGAAAGTTCGAGGCCATGCTGTACCATATATTTTTTTTGTCTAAGCATCTCTGTTGACTTTATTAGGTGTATGCATAAGTTTTATACATTACGTTTGGATGGTGCTAGAAGATAATCTATCAGCATTGTTCAACTAAGTATTTTTGATGTTGGTATGGACTGCATTCAAGCAAACAAATAATAGATCGTAGTTGTTATCGTAATGTTATTTTTCGATTGTTTTAAAATGGAATCCGTCGAGTTGCATATACGTCAATGTTTCTCTGATTAATCAACAGAAAACCGCTGCAGAAGCGAGTAGAATGTCGTGTGCGGCATATAAAGATATGCGCTGTGTCCGATTGCAAGTGTCTACATTGATTGAATAGATTCAAAATTGATGATTTCGATATTAGCGACAAGCCTCGTTCTGAATTGCTTGAGAAGATGGAAGATGAGAAACTGCAAGTGTTCCTTGATGAAGATTCGGTCCAAAAACAACAACAACTTGGAGATTAACTAGATGGTCACGTTTAAGTGATCATATAATTGCAAGATCTCTTATATGGCAACCAAGCAAACTTTATTAGAACTCGAATTATCATTTGTACAGTCTTCCTAGCATACGTTGTCGAAAACATACTTCCTTCTGTCGACAAGGAATCAATCTTTCCCTAAAAGCTGGCAAAAGGTAATAAAAGGCGAGGAAAAATATTTTAATTGAAAGTAATGTACAGATTTCATTTGATTAATAAAATAATTCAGCACATTATATCACGGCCATTGAAATCGACGAAAGTCTCTACCAACGTGCACGTTTATCGATTCTTCAACCTCAAAACCACTTTATACATAATGAATACAACATAACATAATTACTTACAATTCATCACGTTCCAACACGTGTGATATAGTCGATCACCGAAAGGATGGAATGTTACTTTTAACGGGTAGCTAGCGAGAATCTGATCGATTGAACACGGCTCAACGAGAGTATCCGCGACGATGAATCAAGATTCAACGTGTTCGATCACAGACTGTGCAGCAGACGGGAAACTCGTCGATATACAGTCTATATGTGTTCAGGGTGAGGAAACTCTTGCGATAACTTAAAAAGAAAAAAAATTGTTGTGCTCGATGACGAAACGGAAAAGATACTACCAATGAGGTCTTGTGGAATACAAGTGCAATGTCGAACTCTGGATTTATAATTGATACTGATAAGTGTATGCATAAGTCTTGTAGGTTTTTGTGTTGGATTACTTTATTAAGGGGGAGAATAGGTTTAGGACTATGTTTTTTTTTTTAACAAAAAAGGAATTCAGAAAGTCTCCATAAATGCACAAATTTCTCTGCGATAAATGCACATGAGTCATGGATTTGTGAATTAAGTAGGTTAAAAAATTAAATACTACGGCAAATGTTAAAGTACCTAATCTTCGACAGTCTTGAGATGAAATTTGAACTTGCTAGAAATGATTACAAGTTTTAGTCTGCCAGCTAACGTGTTAACTAAATGGAATCTGTTCGTTATTTTCGATTAAAGTACTTTGTCTTACTTTCTACTACCTTTTGCCAACTTTTCGAATTCATCGAGACATTTTCAAACTTTGGCTTCGTTTCGAAAACGTATGCTAGGGAGACCGTGTTGCATGGACCTGAACAAATGACAATTAAAAGGTGCAATGTCAGATGAATACACCAAGTGAGGTAGAACTATTCATTCTAATTTCAATAAGGTTTTCTTGATTGCCATAGCGACCTGAAATTATCATAGAGCAGAATAATCAGATTTCCTTTGTCAGTAAACGGTCTTTTTTGCTTTACATGATCATTTAAACGTGATCAACTAATTATTCTGCATGCTGCTGTTGTGTTTGGCTCGAATCTTCATCAAGTAACACTGACAGTTCCTCATATCCCATCTTCTCGGGTCGTCCTGATCGAGGCTTGTCGCTAACATCGAAATTGTAACAATCCTTCATTGGGTTTCCAACTGCCGAGATTGTTAACACTTTATTTAACGGGAGCCTATTTTTAGGCTTTTAAAATTGCAGTATTTAGCTATTCGAATTTATTTACTGTGTTGATGGTTGTCTACTTACAATGTTCAGTGTTTGGAAACAGACTTGACTTTCAATGTACGCAGTAACAGTATGGAAGAATTATTGTCAGCCTAGATTGGCATATGATGCTGTAGAAAATTCTTTTTTGAATTAAAGTCTGTTTCTAAATAGCCCGGTAGATAAAGTGTTAAAGTTCAACGATTCATGTTTGGCCTGAAAGCGTGACCACGAGTCCTACGAGTCACGTTTAATTCAAAATTGTGATCGCGAGACAGACTTGTGGAAATATCTGAAAGGGTTACACTAAACACTAGGTTAGAAGACGATTTTCTTACCGATTGGCGATATATCCTGTGCACGCATTCCATCGCGGTGATTCTGTTCGTTCGGTCGTCCAGCTGTAGCCTGGTTTTCACGAACCAAATGGGATTTGTCAGCGTGCATGCTACGAAACCTGAAAAATGAATTTACTTATCTTTAATCAGATCGATGCGTGTGCTTGGGGAAGCATTCTATTACATCGCTGGAGCTGCCTCGAGTCTTTAGCTAGTCAAGGCGAATTGGTTTATTAAAGGGGTACACTCTTTTTTATCTTTAACTTCATGAGGAATATTGGTACGCGTGTGTATGCTTGCTTTTATAGCAAAATTACCGTTATTTACGGTCGCAATACCTTTTAGAATTAAAAAATATACAATATTAAAGTGAGATAGCATACTAGGTATGTTAAAATCGATTTAAAGTTAAATATTGTTCGGTTTCGGTGTATTTGATTAAAGTAAAAAAAAAAAGAACATTTAAAACTTGCCCCTTGAGAGGTTAACAGTTTCAAAGCAATTTTTATAATTTTTTTGACAGCCAATGTAGTTGCCATAGAGTTTTGAAATTTGGTATGTTTATTTGTACGTGTGCATACAAGATTCTGTTAAAATTACAACAGTCTTGATCAATCTCATTCAAAGCGTGACATAACAATTGGAAGGTAATAGTAAAGATATGGAAGTAATAAATGAAAAGTATTTCAGCTATCAGCTATAAGTGTCTGCACTATTTAAAAAATTGGGAAAGGATGAAGATATAGTCCTATTCGTCCTCTCCGTGTTCAGACTTTCAGATAGATAGACCTTTTAAAATTGGTTCTACGAAAATTAATTTAGATGAACGATATTCGGAGAGATTAAATTAATTTTCATAGAACGAATTCTATGTACACATTATCTTTTACAATTTCTATGTTTCATGATCAGAATTGGTTGTATGAAAATTAATTTAATCTCCCTGATTATCGTTCACTTGAATTAATTTCAACCAATTTCAAAAGGTCTATCTATCTGAAAGTCTGAAGTCTTTTTGTCCAACTTTTTAAATACTGAACGACCATTAAAAAATCGCATGATTACATAGTATTCGCCACAGACACTTTCGTCTATGATTACACACAATTTTTTTTAAAGAATATATTCATTAACAATTTCAAAGTTACGTGCTTTGGAAGAAATCCAAATAAGGAGAAGAACGATTCAAAGAAGTTGGCGATTCGATTTTCGAAAATTGCAATGATCGACCATACAGGAAACAAACGAAGAAACAGGCTCGCGGCTTTTAACCTTTTCGCGAAAGAGATCAAGGTTCGCGAAGCCCTATCGAAGATGCCACGAATTAGAAAAGGAGACAGATTGCCGAGCGTGACCTTGTACGAAGATTTACCAGAAAATCGGAGAAATATCTTGGAACTTGTCGCAGACAAGAAGGCCATCATTTTTGGGGTTCCTGGAGCCTACGTGCCGGGCTGCTCAAAGGTTCACTTGAGCGGTTTTATAGAAAAGTATGACTCGTTTCGTTCGATTAACAGGATTCGTGGAATTGTTATGACACTACTTTACCACCATTTCTACTTCTTTATTGAACCGATTAGGTCGACCCACCTGCAGTTTCTAGGCTTTCAGGAAATAATCTGCGTGACCGTCAACGATCCCTTTGTTACATCCGCTTGGGGAAATTACAAGGGCGCGGAAGGCAAGGTAAAAATGTGTACATAGGTGTGAAAAGCTATTCGTGTTTTGGGAACGTTCAACTTTTACCTAGCAGACTAGGAGGACGTTAAAGAGTCAAAAAATAGTTTATCTTATAGAAAAGAGAAACTATCCAAAGGAAACTTCTTTTCCTTGTTTTTCTTTGTATAATTAGACTACGGATGTTTGCGCAAATTCATATTTTCGTAGATACGGGAAAAAAAATGAATGTATGCCTTATCTTCTGAATGATATAAATGCACAATTTTGTTGATACTTTGTATTGTTTTGCATTTGTGCACGTTCTCATAAATCTGCACTAAATGCATAAAGATCTCCAATCTAGTTATGAGAAATGTAAGAAATATACATTTTTCTATACAGTGCAACGAAATTCGACAA
>NC_071980.1:20934474-20964592 GCF_026283585.1 Hylaeus volcanicus
ATGTAAGAAATATACATTTTTCTATACAGTGCAACGAAATTCGACAATATGCATAGTTTATGTAATTCGACCCACATGAAATTTAATTAGAAAGTTGTTACTTCATATACTTTTCATATTTGTGCATATTCTCGTTGATATATCCATACTTTCATTTCCCACAAATGGACAAATATCCGTAATCTACTTATAATAAATGCAAATTTGTGTTATTTCATCGTTACGTATTTTGTATTAAGTTCTCGACACTTTTCCATCAATTTTAATTATATGGAAGAAACTACTGTAACAGTGTTTAAAAAAAGAGCACCTGTTTAATTTGTCCTAGAGTACAAGACCCTCTTGTTTGTTAGAACTACCTCTGTAGCCGGCCCCTTTCTCTCTCATAAGGTTATTATTGACCTAGCCGCTGGTTGCGGTAGAAAGAATATGTCGATCTAAGTATAGGTTCCCTTTTACTGAAAATAGTAGTTGCTCCTGCAGCAAGTGACAAGGAGCGGCTTTCCTGCTCGAGTAGCCGCGAGAAGGTCGATTACTTTCGAACGCTGCAAGAGTTGCAGTTTAGGAAAACTTAAGAGGGGAAGCCCTCACCTTGGACGCGTGAGAATCACAGTTATATTCAGCAATTATCTTTTCCCCCGAAAACAATTCACTTAATGAAAGATCTGTTTGCTGATATTCATCATGCATTTATTAAGTAATAAACAAATCATTTTTATTCAGATTTTTTAAATAAAATAGCGATTTGGGACCATTACGGGACTACAGTAAAGACTGGATAAGTGCAAGAAAATTGGGACCCAAACATTGCAGTTATCCAGTCGAGGTTTCTATTCTGTGTTTACATTTAGCTTGAACGTAGAATAGGATTGAGAGTGAAAGAGAAAGAGGTCCGAGGTAAAAAGTAGTCGGCAAAAGCGTATCAATCGGTTAGGATCATATTACACTACTCAAAGAGGGGATAGTCATCTTGCATCTATCCAGTTAATCCTGTCTTGCACTTATCCAGTCTTTACTGTAGTCTTTTTCGAATGACTAATCGACGAGTTCTCGAGTATAGTCAAACCTAAAATAAAAAACTAAGTATTTTCATGTTCTACGTGATATGCAAGTATACCGTGGTATTAGGTGTAGAAATTAATTTAGTGCCATTCTAAAGTAAATTTACCATTCATTTATAAAGAAAAATCCGTCCAACGTGTAATAATATTTCCTAATATTAAATCTTTACAATACAATTGATGGAAGTATTAGGTGTAGAAGTTAATTTTGCGCAATTCTAAAGTAAATTTACCATTCATTTATAAAGAAACACCGTCCAACGTGTAATATTTCCTAATATTAAATCTTTACAATACAATTGACGAATGACATGATGCAATAACATCGTCGCGAGATTGATAAGTGACATAGATAAATATTAACTTGAATTTTGGTGTATTTCAAATAAAGTACAATAACTCGTCCCTCAAGAAATTAAATTACGAATGTTGCAGAAATGTCTAGTGTAGGGTAACCTGATACCTTTTAAATTTAAATTTGATAAGAGACCGTTGAAATTTAGGTGAGAATACTGGCAGACCCAGGAGGATCGTACACGAAAGCTATCGGGATGGGCATCGATATTCCCGAATTAGGAGGAACGAGAAGTCGAAGGTATTCCATGGCAACGGTAAATGGCATCGTTAAGGAACTATTCGTGGACGCGCCCAATGCGAAACTCGTGTGTTTGCAAACAGAGGGGATTCCGACATATTGTACCTGACTCGTACATCATGTCCCAAAATAAACGTTCGGTATAAGGATCGATACGTTTCTTTCTTACCACGTTCAATGTCAGACTAATAATCGTGAAAATTCCTTACGAGGTTACAATTTTGTTTGTGTATAATTAGAAATGATATGATCTAACTCATTTCTGCAACCTCTAAAATTCAACAATCTCCTCCAGATTTATTTTCTTTAGCACCACATCTTTAGAATTAATGTATTTAATTCATTAATGAAAATCCTTATCACCTAGAAATACGTGATTCAATTTTTTGGATGAATAGAGTGTTCGTTAAAGTTGGTCCAATTTGTTTACTACTATACAAAGAGAAATCAATAGTTAAAATAGCACGCATCGGTAATCATGTCAACGTCGTATGGATTTTATTCCATAATGTACTTAACAAATATCTATTTAATTATATTCACGGTATAAGTGTTTACGTAATTCATTAAGTAAATATTTACCCTTAAAAATATTTATTTATCTTTATATAATATATGTACTTGATTTTGAAGTATTCTTTTGTATTTGTTTTTCTTTAAATTTAGAAGAAATTTTGTATGGGGTGTTGCACACATATTTATTTATATTTAAGAAATATAAATATTGTTAATATCTATGTGTGTATATCATATCGTTACATTAATGTATATATTATATATCTTTTAATAATATGAATATATACATATATTAATATAATTCATACATATAATATATTATATGGAGATGGATACATATTTCACTTACTATTTACGTAATGAATATATGTAGTCACTTGTATAATAACTTATACAATGAAATTCGGCCGCCATGACATGAATGCGAATGTATTTTAAAGTGATTGTAAATGCTTAAACACGATAACTTGAAAAACTAAAAAATCTTCTAACGGCAACAAAACAAATAATTTATATTACTGTACATAACAGTAAAATATCCTTCGCTACACAAAGACTCGCAATAAACGATAGCTTCTCCAAAGTATACCCAAATGTAAACAAGGTTCGCCAAGCCCTGATCTATACCAATATATCATCTCATATGTAAACACAACAACTCGTCGATCAACCTAATATGCATAATCTAATCGCCGTTGTCCATCTAAATCTAAATGATTAAACTACCGAACGAAAGATACGCCATTATCGTAAAACGTCATCTTACAAACAAAACGATTCGATGACTGAACAACAATATTAATCGTCGTTAGGTATCTCGTAACGAGATCTCTTTATTAGCGATACTTCGCCAGTCATTCAGAGTTTACAAACAGGTATCCCGTCCTATTAACCCACTTGGTGGGATAACTGGCGGCCAACGCACTGTTTACTGTTGTGTGCCATTGCGACGCATCCGGATTACGCAATCGTTTAAAATTCGAGCGTCGAATCGTGGGACACGTCAAAAATTGAAAACAATCGTGGTCCCCAACGTAAATATGGACGTCCTTGGGTATTCTTGGATCTCTAATGCACAGGACTATAGAAACGTCGAAACTGGTTTGGACTAAGCGTTTCGTGTGCGTAGAAGTTACAATTTAATGAGAGAGACTCTAGTAAAATGCTGAAAATAGTTGGATCAAATTATTTGAAAGTTTTTACATGATGTGGATGTACGAATTACCTTGTATAGGTAATTGAAATTAGACAAAAATTTTGTATTAACATTCATTGGTGTCTTTATGCCAATTGTTGAAGGAAGGTATCTTGGAGGTGTTAAAATCATAGCTACATTCAACAATTTTTTTCTTCGATAACAATTAAGAAAAAAATAATTATTATTTAGATTTTTTTTGAGTAGAATATCGATACTGGAGTCATTGAATGCCACCAATTGATAGTACAGACCGGACTGATAGCATTGTAATATGTATATTGATTATATAGAACTAATAGTATTCGTGGATAAGTATGAAGTATACAATGTGAGTAAACATTTGTGTTTTTTTCTCATGATCTGTGTAAGGCAAGATTGTTCTGATGAATTTTTATGTTATTATCAATAATTAGGGGAGCTGTACAAAGTGGTAATTGTTAGTGGTTTATATTATATTACAATTTAATGGTAAACACTATTTATAAATAGTGTTTTAACAGTAACAGTTTTTTTTTTATTTCACTATGTTATCGAATTAGATATTTTAATTAATTTTTGAATTACATAAAAAAGAATTTTTCGTTATGAAATTTTTATAAAAAATTTTCATATTTAGAACATTTAAAATAATGTTACAAAAATATTTAAAGTAGAAAAGATAACTATATAAGGAAATAATTAAAACAAAAATTCGAAATTTTGAGGACTCGCTCTTATTATTATAAATAATAGCTCTAGCACATTTCAAATGATTTTATCAATTTTTATCGTAGTAAAAAAAAAAAGTAACCGATTATGCGACTTGCAGTCAGTTGTTTTGTGTCGCGGTGCTGATATAAACAGACAACCTTATCTTTTAGAAGTTGATGTTATAACAGAAATAGTAATTCAGTAATGTAACATAAAACATAACATATCGTGTATGCATTACTTATTAATAAAACGAAAGACACTTTTGGGACAACCTAATATTTTTCCTTTAAAATTTTCAAATGATCGGGCCACGTCTTAATGCTGAAATTAAGAATGTAAATTTTGCAGGAATTCCTTTTCATGTATTTCCAAGGTATTTAGGGCGCGTGTAACATAGATTTAAAAAATAATTAAAATAAGGACCATCCTAATATATTTATCTATCTATCTATTTATCCATGTTCAGCTATAACTACATCCAGTCTTCTGGATCTAGATTTCTACTGTGAAAGAATATTACGATGGTGTGGATCCAACCTTTCTTTCGCCGTTTGAACTAATTGTAAGGTAGGCCGAACAGAAAGAGTCAATATTTTCCTCTGTCGTTAGCGGGGAGAGGTGGACAAGCAGTTCGAGAATCTTCTACGTGTCAGGTGTATGCTAACGTCGCTAACAAGTTCTTCGTTAACACGCAAAAGAATGCTAACAGTGGGAATTCTCCACACTGCTTGGACATAGTAGAGCAAGAACGCAAAAACATTCCAATACGATAAAACAAAGTTTCTTATGCTTCATCAACAAGTGGATATCAGTGACAAAGGGAAACTTTTTGCAAATCCCATAAAGAAGAATTCTTAACTCTTATCGATACAGATTGTTTTATCATTTCTTTTTTTTTTTAAATGAAACCTTATATTTTTTTTAAATGAAACCTTATATATTTTTATACAAATTCATCAACTTATTATACGAAGTGTTTACTGTAATGTAAAGCCCTAAATTAAAGTTTCTACTCCAGCATTTAATTAAACGCACTTGTTTTCTTTGAACTTGATTTCGTATTATCATACCATTATCATACATATTGTCATATATATAAGTCGATGAATTTGTCTAAACGAATGTTATCTTATTATTACTATTGTTGTTTTTCAAATGTAATACGAAATCTAAAAGTAAATAAAATTTAATTACAAATTTTAAAGTTAATTCTACCTAGTGTACAAATCGTCCGTTACTATTATAAATTAATATCATAGAAAAGAAGTCGTAACATGCTAAATGTATTGGAAAATGTATCTTGATAAAAACGTTTAATTTAACAATGTTCATGCCACAACTTCTCTTACAGCAAAATTATTTCCTCGATACAATATGCTCGGGAACAAGAACCTTGTACCAAATAACCTTCGTAAAAGCATTTTTTGATAGATCCATCCACTCGCGAGTATGTAAGCAATCCGCTCGAAGAGAAACACCCTGTACATACAATATGCAGATGCTATTCGCACCGCATACCTTGGAACGGTAAACACGCGATAAAAAAAAAAAAAAAAAAAAAAAACAAATAATAATAAAGACAACGCGAGAACGCGCGTACTGCGAACGTCAATTTCTTTTGCATTTGAAGAAATTCCCGATGATGGCCGGTAGAAAGATCGAAGAACATGGTTCGCAAGTGGACGATAAGATATTAATTCATAATAAGTTACGGAACCGTGCGTTCTAGCGTACGCTTTCTCCGTGTCTGGTGTGGTAATCTCGTGTTTTGATTCTTAATGTCGCTATAAAAATAGATGGACGCGTGTTTACGAGGGATCACGTTGCACTCGCTACCGGCGCGTTGCGGCGTCACAAACGGCCGCGGGAAGGAAGGGTCCAATTGTGAACGTAACGGCGAAACGAATTCCTATTGGTAGCTCGCGTCGAGCTTTATATAGCCTAATGATTCGTTTAAATTCTGCAATGAATGCAATTTTCATCGTAGGATTTCGTCGACCTTGAATATACAGAAACATTTCGCGATAAAGTTCGGAAAAACGTTTCGGTCAGTAAAGTAAAAATACCTCTCTTAAACTGGCAGGATAAAATCACCAGAATCATATCGGAGTTAGTGAAATATTTAATACTTATTTTGTACTAATTTGTACCTCAAACAGTAATTTTGTAACTCGTGCCATAAAAAAAAAAAAAAAAAAAAAAAAAATCGTGGCGCTGCTACCTTAACCCTTTGCGGTCGAGGCATTGTTCTATAGAATCAAATCCAGTACATTTTTATAATAAATTTCTGTAAAACCAAGAACTACTTCGAAAAGAAACATCTACGAACATTCGTGACTCAATGAATTATTGTTTCAATTTATAATTAGCTGTACTCTGATACAAGTAAAATTGAAATTGTACGCTCAAAAAATCACTTTTATATTACATATGTCGCCGTAAAGGCGCCACTCGAGTGCGAAGGGTTAATATTCAGACTATGCCGTCCGCTGGCACCACTGTGGTGCTTGCTTGCTTGATTTTTTTAAGTGCGTAACTGTCACTTCAGTTATTGCACTGAATCCATACACACAATACAATTATTTCTATTTCTCTTGACATTACTTTGCCTTACATAACTCCTTAATTTTGGCTCAGTTCGCATTATCGTAACTCTGTACATTACATTTACGTTAGTACACGTCTGTTGGGGCCCACTGGCCCCCATCTACAGGTAGGGTACTTCGGGATCGCTAAACCCGTACTGTAGTTACATACTCGCATGCTACAGCCCCTGAGGGCTTATATGAATCTTTAGACATTCAGGAACATATTTATGCCACAAATAAAAATTTTATATTATTCTATGTTATTTTATACTGTTCTAATACGTAACAACAACAACAACAACAACAATAATGAGTGAAATAGTCACAGATATGGATTGAGGTTTCTATCTCTAAAGCTGCAATCTTAAATTTCCTTGTTTATCTTCATAGATTGCACCATTTCATACGAACTATGTTCATACACCTTAACAATATTTAAACAAACAAATTACATAAGATAAGAGAAATATGTAACGTAATATACACGTAGAGTGGATAAAACATGAATTGGCATCTTTATTTTATTTTTTTTTCATTTTTATGTGTTAAAGTAGTATATTAATACAAAATATATGTTCTGATATCCTGTGAAGTATAGAAAAGTAATTAATTTTCTTGTAACACGTAATAGAACTGGAAGACTTGTGATTCTAATACGGAGTCATCAATTACAGTATCATCGTAAACACTCTGATGTAAACTAACGTTGTTTTTTATGATTCATTTATCTAGAAATAAGCAGTCGGTCTATATTTACATTCGATACAGGAAATATGAATGCTAAACGAGTTATTCGGATTCGTAGGAAATAACATTATTACCTTACATAAAGAGGGACGGAGGGTGGGGGTGAACAAGCACTAAACTTTTCTCTCGAGGCATTCGTTTTATTCTCAAGCACGTGTTTACCGATCAATTGGAACGTGAATCGATCGAGAGACTGTGTGGCAAGGGTGAGCGCGGGAAACGCCGCGGATCGAGCTAGACGTAAACAAACACGACAATCGAAGCTTGACGCTCTCGATGCAATCGAAAGGAATGGGACTTCAGGGGGTTACGGTTCCGATAACCTAGACCTTACGTATATTTTCAAGGACACTATCCCGAGTAATACCCAAGAAAATTCAGCCTCCGCTCGTTATTCTGTTAACGTTACTTCGTTTGGAACGTGAAAAACTGTGGCAATCACAGATACTATAAAACTATTTTCTTTTATATTACTTAATAAGACTTCCCATACGGCTTCAATATTTGCAATTTTGACAATAGACGTATTATTTTTACATACTTAAAACGTGTAGTAAAATATGTAGGAAAAAATTGCAAAAGACCTTCAGATTTTCCATCTAAAAAATACTAAAAATGACTTAAAAATAACATAACTCTCTAGTTATTACTTATTAACGCTATACGCTATTCCGTTTGGGTCACGTCAATTACTGACGATAAACTAACAATAAACAGAATGATTTTCGCGCTAGTTTTCCCACATATTGGATGAATATTTTGCGTATAAATTGCAGCTGGTGTGGACACAATGGACTCTTATGCCACGATACAAACTATTGAGTTCAAGTCACGTCAATCATTGACGATCGACGGTATACAAAGTGTTTCGTTTCAATCGGAATGGTTACATATCTCACGATAGGATGAGGCTATCAAAGAAATGTTTCAACAAAAGTTATCTGGTACAAAGGGACAAATTATATGGAGTAAATAATTTTGTTGTAAGTAAAGTGGTAAAGGAGATTTAGTAAGCAAATTAGTCTGTTTAAATAGAACCTTATATATTTTTACCTATGATAAGGTAGCATTTGTTTAGACAGTTTCATTTATTGTAATACGAAGCCCTTGATCTGTGTTTGAAGTCTGAATCGGACCAATCAATGGTTTCAGCCATCACAAACTTGAGGCTACTAGCTGAAGAAAAAGCATTTTCAAAACAACCTAGTAAAATACGCGAAGTAATACACAGATTGCGATTAGATACATACAGTGGATTGACAAAACATTTACACACCTATTTGTTTTAAAGATAACTAAAGATAATGATTTCTTTACTAGTCGTAAAAAAGTATATAAACTACTATCGTAATGTTTTAGTGCTTCACTATGCACAAAAACAGTATATCGACTTAGAAACGTTAATAATTTACCATTTCGAAACATAATACCAAAGAAAATTACATAATCAAAAAACGTTTCCGACGTGTTTGTCTCGCTTCCTTCCTTGAAAATATTCAAAAGAGGAAACGAGACAAATATATCGGCAAACTTCAGATTTATTCGAAGCCTAGGGGTTTGCCCATCGCTGCTTATTTGTATTTTTATATTTAACGTAATTTTGTGTTCGAATAAAATCGATGTGGCAAGCGTCTTTCCCTTTATATATATCTCCTTCTCTCTCTATCCCTTCCTCTCGGCGATATTGCATAAAGTTACGCGTTTCCACGGAACATCATTGCGTATGTAGGATTGCACGGATTCAGAAATCGAATGCGCATCGATATCAAGAGATTCTACTATCGTCTACCATCCCCAAAGTTCGTAAACATTGTTTACTAAACAGTCTACCATTGAGAAAAACGGAGTAGTTCCGAGTCGTTCGACCGGCTACTTGTAAATAACCACAAGACGAGGCGTTCAATTACGCGGTCGTTAGGTTAAAAATAGAATAGCATAGCGCCCACCGCAGTGCTTCTCAAATCTTAACGAGCACCACCCTCGCGAAACCTGGTAACGACAAACCTACCACGACCATTTCCAAATTATTCTGCAGAGTTCCTTACAATGAACACATTGTCATTACATCGGTATTTAATTCTATGACATTCCTTATAATTACACTGCGGATCTTTATACATTTACAGGACATTTAAATGTGCAAAGAACTACAAAATGCAAATAACATGCAAGAATATAAAAAAGATAAAAAAGATTGAGAGTAAAGTTCATGTTATAATACTTGAAGAATAAAATAAATTCCTATTTAGGTTCAATTTTTGAAAGCACGTTCGCAAACATTTTATTTTGCGTAAAGATCCGCAGTCTACTTATAATATACATGGATTTTTCAATTTTACTTCTCTACTTGTTTCTCCCTTTTTCTGTGACGTATACGTAAGGCGTTTTATCTATTGCAACGGGTCATTTTAAAGAGAGAAAAGCCATATTAGATGCGTACAAATCATAGATATATTCAACAATTTTTTTCTCGAAAATAATTGAGTCAATAGAAGATCTGTTTCCCGAAGTACATTGTAAATATATTAAATGATAAAAGATCATTTTTATTTAGATTTTTTAACTAAATAAATGTTGGATTAAATACCAGAAGGATGTATAAACTGAGATTTTAATTGTTTCTTTATTAGACAAACAAATAGGGAAAAATTTCATCTATCTGTTCTATATAGAACCTATTTTGTTCCAGATCGAATTGGGTCTCGTGATAATAATATAAAACTTAAATATAAAGTTTTATTTGAATTCATGTAGCTATTTAGAGACAATCGTGTTAAAAGATATTTTAAAAACAATTTGTTTTCTAATAGTGAAAAAAAGCATAATATACAAAGACATATGTAGTTGAATATTTACTTGATAAAGATTATAATCTGTACTATTGTATATTCGATACTTTCTATCTCAGTTTTCCTGGCCTACATTATAATTAAAATAAATATGTAAAAATACAAAATTTATACCGTAATCGATACAAAAAGCTACAAAATTATTTTAAATCGTAAAAGTTATTCTAAGAAAGGATGCTCATGAGGAACCCTGATCGACAAAACTAACATAAGTCACGAGTTGTTAAACTTTACGCGTATAAATAAGAATCTTCCATTAATGTGCTAATTAAATACAAAATTGTGCACAGGAATCTGCAACGAGGCGATAAAACAACGAACGTATATTAAGCTGTTCGCTATTCTTCGTTTTTCTCGTTTAACTAATTTCTATGCTGTGTGCAATCGATTAGATCACCCGATATCATGCGCAACATCACGAGGCACTACGTTCGTTGGTTGACCCGAGTCTGTCGACAATCAGACAGAATCCAGGAAGATGTCGCGAACGATTATGATACTCGAATCGGAAAGGCGATTCTCACACGATGCGTCCGGACCGTAAGTAAGTACAAACGAGCCGTAACTGCTCGACAAGCATGTTCCAAGGCCGTCGAGCAATTGGATGCAATTGCATCCCGACAGATAAGCAAGAAATAATACCGATAAGCCAGTCATCTGTTTCATTCGTTACGCGGCTCGTGTTTTGCTATTGGATAACGGGGTAATGCTTGCAAAAAGAAAGTCGAGTCAGAAGAGGAGACTTCTTCTGTGTTTACATTCAAAAGGGCTTTAAGGTAAGAATAAATGAAGATAATAATTAACGAAACAGTATTCACCGTGTTTCTTACTAAAGGGGAGTCACTCGTGTAAAAATTAACTACCAGTAATTTTCTAGATAAAATTATGAAAATATGTATTCTTGTATGGCTTGTGACAGTGAATTAAAGGGTGTAAAATTGAATTTGAAAGAAGGAAAATGTTGTATATAATTTTGAAAAAGAATAATCGTATCACAAACTCCATACCCTTGTTCGATTCCTTTTAAAGAGCATGTACACAAAATTTGATTTAGATAACTTAATTTTTGAACAAATTGTCTGTAATTTCAATTACAAATGTAAAATGGTAATAAAATATATATTTCCTTTATTAAAATAAAACAATTATGTACATATAGTATATTACCATTATTATATTATTTATATTATACATATTGTATATTTGCATACTATTGTATACCATATATATTACAAATAATATAATAATATATATATTATATATCCAATTAAAATTTATTTTAACAATAATGAAGTGTTAATAATGATAAAATGTTTAAGGGAAGGAAAAACTTGGAAAACTTGGAAAACTTGGACACTTGCTTACAAACGTATTGCTGCTGCCAGCGAAAGATAGCAAATGAAAAATTAACTGGTGAGCGTCTACGTGACCATGCGCACGTTTTTGGGACAGTGGAAGGGGATAGCCCTCCAAGCGCATGTTGCCTAAAAAAGGAACCAATAATCGGTTACTGTAATAAAATTAGAGCGCGTGACATTTTCATGCACCTCTCTATTACTCAACTTTCTATTGTAGAACTCGACTTTTTTTTTTTAAACCGAATAATAAACAAATTTTAACTCTATTGATCAAGATGTTATTTACTTATTTATTATACATGAGATGGATATCAAAACTGATACAATTTACGTATTATAACGTATAGAATATAATCGCATGTAAACAAGGTTGCAGTCTCATTAACGAGGAGTATAGAATTCCTTATCGCTCAGTACTCCGTCACTCGTTCCATGCATGATCGATCAAAGACTATAAATTTGATTATTATTTTTAAGAAGCTAATAATATATATATTTATTTATTTATTTATTCTGTTTTCATAAAGATAACAAGTTTTAGTAACTATATATGACAGTTAAAAAATACATGAATTAATAAGTAAGAATAAATTTTTGTTGTACCAGACACACCAACAAATATTTTTGAGTGATCGTGTAATCGCTTCTAATCAGAGTTCAAAGTTTGTTCTCCATAATTAAAACAAATTGGAAGGTGTAGGATTGAATGATTCAGTTTGAATCTCTCGTAAAGATATGTGGAAGTAAAATAATTACGATCGTCGAGGTCGATCGCTGATTGAAGCCAGTAGGACTTTGACTATCAGTTAAATAAAGTATTTTTTATCACCGCATACATGCTTTTAACTATAAATCCCACAGGTATAGCAAAGACTATATCAAATTCTACATGTTATATAGAATATTGGAAATAGAGAGTATAAATATCCTATATATTATTCTTCTTCAGATTACAAATATAACAAGTAGTTATAATAATTGAAGAAGAAAAACGATAAGCAAAATATTACGCTGTACATACATTATGTCCATCAAGTTGAGACTTAGGTTGCGTGTAAAAATTTATTGATACGTCATAATAGAGATCAGGGTGGCGACTTAGAAGGTTGGTACTTTACTATATCAAAATGGCGAGTAAGTATATCTGTTTGAACTAGAGTTACAAGTAATTGAATATAAGAGCACAGAATTAATTTCTACACCTAATATTTCTCTGTGATAACTGCTACAAACAGCACTTCACCAATACTAAAGTTGGATATGCACCACAATCTATCAAGTTCTACACAGTCTGTCTAAAAAGAAACCGAACTTATGCTATAAAATGAAAAAAGTACAAGTAAAGTTTTTACACACACGTTTATTTACTCAAAATAATCTCCCTCTGCGTCAATACAGCGTGTAGACCGCGTAATTAACATTTCGAAGGACCTTTGCAGCTCCTGTTTTGGTAGCCCGTTTAGTACGGCTGTTACAGCGGCCTGAATCTCCGAAATGTTGCTATAATGTGTCCTTTCATTAGAATTTTCAATTTTGGGAAAAGAAAATAATCGCAGAGAAACAGATCAGGCGAGTAGGGTGAATGATCCAAGGTAACAATGCCAATTCCAATGAAAGGGACTGTGACAATGAGGGAAAACAGGAGCTGCAAAGGTTCTTCGAAATGTTAATTACGCGGTCTATGCGCTGTATTGACGCAGAGGAAGATTATTTTGAGTAAATAAACGTGTGTGTAAAAACTTTACTTGTACTTTTTTCTTTTTATAGCAATAATTTGGTTTCTTTTTAGACAGACCGTGTATAGTGTACAATAAAGGATTCAATGAAACAAGGATTACCCCAAGGGTATCGAAGAAGCGCTAGCTCAATCAGACACTTTTCATTGCAATATTCAGAAAAACAAATTTTCATCCGAATTACAATGGAATTACAGTCATGTTCCGCGACTATCTTCAACATTAGTATCGCGTATGAAATGACTTGCTATCGTGGCACCCCTGCGAAGAGTTCTCTTTACGACAAGTGGGGTTGAAGTTCAACTTTCTCCGGATAAGATATCATCCCATTAACGAGAACACGATGAATTATGAACTGTGCGGAACAAATATAGGCGTCCTCTCCAATTGCTCCATCGTTACGTAATTTGCATACAAACAAATTAACGTGTGGCCTTCGTATGCAGTCGCAATAAAACTGTATCAACAGTCAAAGGAATCAAACTGGATTTTTGTAGATTTGAGTTGTAAATTTTGTGAGTTTAAGTTGTAATAACAAAACATTTATAGAATGCTAAGTTTTATTGTTCAGTGCCCATCTGTCTCTCATAATTGTTAAAGAAGTTTCACTTTTACCGTGCATAGATGTCACACACTCATTTTTATTTCGTAATTCTGGCAAAATTTGTAACGCGTAAATTGTTTATAAATTTATTGTAATCGAATTAATTAAGTTACTCAATTTTCGAATAATTCATTGCTAGTCTACAGATTTATGAGTATACACAGTGGTTCACGTAACTTGCTCACCTCGATTAACTTCTAAGTTATGTTATTCTATGATAAAACTTTTATACAAAAGTTGTATGATTCGAAGAGGCACATTGTGCAGTGTATGAGTCCCTTTTGTAGGTGGAGATGGGAATGCATACCTTAAAAGTTAATCGAGGTGAATAAGTTACGTGAACCGCCCTGAATACAGATTTATCATTAGCGTTATTCGATTAAGAATTAATTCCTCGATTCAGTATGCGTCAATATTGAATAAACACGATGACTAAACACAGACGTCAATTGCACTATCTTTGTTCGGCTAAAAGTTAACATGGATGGAAATTTATGGGGGTCGCATGCTCCCAATGTTAAGGGTCGTTACTAACGTTACTAACGTTACTAACGTTACTAACGTTACTAACTCGACGAGCTTCGAACGTAGAGAAGGACATCGAATAAAGAAGAGGACGGAGCGAAAACACCGGGGTACGTCGGTGAGACAATTTAATGCAACGGTCAAACTTTTTTATTATTAACTTTTTTGTTGTAAAACGTTCACCGTCATATTTCTGACATTTTTCTGACAAATTCTTAGGGAATTTAAAATCTGTGGCGGATCGGCAACTGGCGTTACTACCTATTGATCTAAAGGACAAGACGATATAGCATAATTATGTATCATACATCATAGAACACTAACTAAAAAAAGTTGAATTGTAAATATGAATTCTGTTCTGAGTCTGAATTATATCGTGTTTGGTTTCATTTTAACCGGAACAATGTCAGGAATATGATGGTAAAAGTTTTACAACAAAAAAGTTTCGAAGCTTGTCGGCAAACGTCAGAGAATGTACGAACTCTATCAGAAATGCACCAGTTCAGTCCCGAGTTTGTGCATTTATGGAGACTTTACTGTATTTCTTAAAATAACGTGATTTCGTTTCTCTGCTGTTTCACCGTAAAGACACGTCTGATGTTATTAGGCTAAAACATGGACCGTATCTGTAAGATAAACCGACTTAAAATCTGGTCTGGACGATATCACTGAATTTTTTCTGGAACGGAGTGTCGCGGGGAGGAGAGCAGCGACGATAAAATTTACGGTATCTTCCACTTCTCGTGTTTTCGCACCAAGAATACGTACGATAAAAGTTATTGAAAATTAAATTTAGAGAGCGGAATATCGACGCGAACCTTTAACCCTTTGCATTCCAACGGCGAGTGTCATACAAATCTATCGATACCGACCCAGATATTCGATTTAATGAAATGTTATCCAAACAAGTAATTAGGAGTGTAAGTGCACTATTTAAAAAAAAATGTAGTATGCCATTTAAATAAATGAAGGTGATCGTGAAAGATTACTGCAATATTATGAATTTCTTCGTAGCCATATAAACTTTGCAAACAAAGTATCTTTATAATTCTAGGAATAATGGAGATATTCAAGATGATCAAAGTTATCGATCCATCCTGTATTTAATTCTCTATAACCCCAAGGACACTGAAGTATCGATATAGCAATATTTTCAACTTGCACAGCTTGCATTCTTTCTTCTATCATTGTACGCCATTTTGGCGTTTAAATAAGTGTATGATTACTCAGCAACCTGTTTATAACAGTTACTAATTTCATACGCCAGGATGAATCCAGTTTATGCATTTAAATTCATATCCTGTGATCAATATTCATCAGTATCCTGTTTCATAATCTTTCTAAATATCTTGTTACAAATATTTATCAATACCCTTTTTCATAATTTGTCCAAGACCCAAAAATAATTTATGTCACTTAATTTGGTCAGAGGTTTTTTTTAAATAATTTTCTTTCCTCAACGAATAATTCGGCCAATTAAAACGTATAGAAGCAACGTAGTTATAAAGTAATTCAAATGAACGTAACAAAAGATCGCCTATATGTATATTTCGTTGGCAAATATTGCGACCTCTTGCTAGGACTCGCGAAACATTCAAAATCCACTGCGACAGAAGGTTAAGTGATATTTCTAATCCTTGATAACGTCGAGTACTTCAGACAGTAGAAGAACGGAAGGAGGTTATCTAATTTTTACAGCAGATCTATTTTTCACAAATATCTATACTACACGAGTTTTCAGTTACTTTCAGTTAAGATCCTGAAGACCTATAAAGTAATTCTCACCAGACATCATGGTTTCTTCGCAAGATTTCCGAAATTCTAGCTTGGCCACTTCTTCATCGCGAGGAATCAGAAAGCACGCGATTACGTTATCAGTCCGAAGATGCGTCACAATCGGGAACCAGTTATTTGCAGCTTAATGACGACTAATTCATTCAAGAGATAAGGCGAATGACGCGCGACTTGACCCCACTGAGCTTTCTATCAAAAGCCTGCTTGAGATTAATCGAAGAGCAATAACCGACTTCGAAAGGCATTAAAACTGCACTAAAAAGTATGAAATAATTTCTAGTTAATTTATATGAATACTCGCATGCTCTAAATATAACTGCTCAAGAGTATGTAATATATATTTTATTGTTGATATATTTTTAAATTTGTGCACATCCTCACGAATTTTCCCGTTATTATAATTTTCAGTTATCATAAATGGATAAACTTGGACAGTCTAATTATAGCATTCACTCAATCTATTAAACCCGTTAAAGTCGTTGTACATTTCTTCAAATTTAAATTGTAGAGATAAAATAAACCATTTGATGAAACTGTTATAAACCATACAAAGCAGAATTTTTTGCTCTACACGATAGCGTTTTTGGTTTATATGCTGAATTTCAATTTTATCAATTTCTAAGCTTTAGAAATGAATATAATATTAGTATAATGTAGTATTAATTAAAATGAATACAATTCCCTGGAGGTGGAAAAACGGATAGAAACTGTTGACGGATAGGAGCGACTTACCAGCGCAGAATGCAGAGCATACGTGAACGATCGGCGTGTCCGGGGGTAAAACTGAGTTGAAGGCGATCTTGCTCTTCGAGTAGGCGCAAAAGTAAATTGCTCTTGAAGGCGCAACGCCTACGAGGTTCGGGCCGAGCCCTTTGAACAGGGCACGAGTCCCTTCGTTTTCGACGATGTATCGTATGCATTGATAGATACCTGGGGTCGAGTGGGACCGTGGAGAGCAGCCAGGAGGAGTCGGGACACCGAAGTGCGATAGGGCGACCAGGTCATGTCTGCAACAAATGGAACGAATCGATTAGTTGCTGCACGAGAGGAACGTTAATCCTACTCGTCTATCCTACACAATTTCTATTTATGGGCCGTATCATTACCCATGGTTGATACTAACAGGAAGAGTGCAACACTTACAGGTCACTGATTTACAGTACCGTGCAAATTTACTGTGCAAAGAGTACTAATTTTGATTTAGCTTATATACTTTATTTTAGTGATATTATTGAACAGTATAGTCGTCGAAATTAGATGAAAATAATATAAATATAAATTCAAAAGAGAGTTTAATATTTAATGCTTCTTTTATCTACGTTTTTATCGACTCTTCTCCAACAACTTTCATATCATTTTTTAATGATTTCACTAGGAATGTTTTGTCGTTCGTAACACCTCATATGGTTCATCTACATTTGTTGGCTCTCTTTTTACTGTTTCAGTTGAGTTCGGGTAATCAAAGCTCACCAATGTGTTCGAATGATCAAGAACCGTGACGTCATTACTTTGAATAAATGAAATTCTACTGTACCCCTTTTTTAAACAATAAAAGAGGCTGTACTTTAGAATGTTTTGTTCATTTATTAATTTAAAAAAAAAAAAAAATGCTTTTACACTAGTGAAACGTATGGTTCATGAAAAAGTTAAAGAATTACTATCGATCAAACATTGAAAAATACTTAAGCTACAGCCATCGGCGTCAACAAGGTGTAGCGCTCGGGGTTCACGATGCTACCCAAAGAACGCATCTGCAAACAAGAAATCGAATAAATTTTGGAAATATATTAGTGTAGTTAGTACGCGACGATCGGTAAAATTAAACTTTACCTCTAATTCTTTTTTAAGTAACAAAATAAGGAGCGAAAAGATTAACGCAAAAATTGTAGTTTTTGCGATCGTTGCACACGTACTAACTATATTAATATATGTGACAAATTGGTTTGTTTTTCTTTACTTTCACCTTCTAAAGCCGAGGCTATAGATTAATTATTTTTCAGTATTTTCTCATAATCTTTTGCTTTATCGTGTTTATGAACTGTACTTTTTAATAGTGGCCATTTTTAAGGATTTGAAACAAGTCAAGACGTTGATTGCCACGTCACTCATGTATGGGTGACAGGGATTTTCACTAAGGAATTGTAAAATTAATTCTGAAGATCAGGTGTTAAAAAAATTAAGTCTGGATAGGATTCGTGAATTTTGATCGGATTATAAAAATAAATACTACCGCAAATGTTAGAGTATAGTTTCCAATAATATATAGTATAAGTAACTTCAAGAACAAAATCTGAATTTCATAAATATTTTCATGAATATACCTGACACTCAAAGTGTTATATTTCAATCATACAAATTTATAAAATCAATTCTTCCTTTTGAGTATCCAAGTATATACATATAATACTTTAATCGAGCGATAGGGTTTAATGAAACTATTCAAAGAACTTTAAAGAAAGAAGGATTAGTTCAACACAGAAATCGTAGCAGAAATTTGTGAGCCTTCGTTAAGGAAAAGTTTACAGCTTTCACGACAACCTTTGGGATCGATTTTTAGAATCGTCAGCCGGCTGCACGATACACCATCGCTGAAGGTTTATTTCGGGCCAAAGAATGCAGCGAATGCGAGAATTAGTCGAGTAAGAACAGCCAAGTATGTCAGACACATCCGTATATGTGCAGTACGACCAAATTACCGTGGAACGCTTTGTAAAGACAGGTGCAGACTTTGTTTACAGAGCCCTTTACATTACTATTCTTTGCGCGTGGGAGTGCTCGAGAAACAATAGGTGAAAGAAAGCGATTCTCTGCCGAAAATTAAATTTCGAGTCTTTAGATAGTCTGTTTTAACTGTGTTTTAATGCCAATTCAGGAAGTTGAATATGAACGAGTGATGCTAAGTCAAACTGATACAGTATTTGAAAGAAAAATTATACAAATTTAGTTAGAAATGATAACTACAGAGTTTCAAAAGTAACATGTTAAAAAAAAAAAAGTAGATAAGTAATTAGAAATAAACAGAAAACATTGTCGCTATGACATAAACGATCTCTACTGAATTATTCGTGATGATATCGAGTCAAATATACAGTTTAGTCAAATTTGAAAAAATCATAATTAGAGAGTTTAAAAAGAAATATGTTAAGAAATAGAATGAAAATTAATTAGAAAATTAATTAAAATTGGAGATAAAAATGATGATTAAAAGGTACAGAAAGTATTACTTAAAAATCAACGAAAACAAAAAGTATTGTCACTCTAACGTAGTTTAACATAGAATACATAATACAAAATATACACAACCTCTACTCAATTATTTATAACAACAATACTATCATTACTCATTTCTATATCATCGGACATTGAACTAATTTTGCATCATTCACAGCGGTGTATGCATTTTTTATGATATTATAATTAGGTTAACGTAATATAATGTCAATAGTAGTAGTATAAATACATTCTGAATGATTAAACGCATCCAACAAATTAAGGGGGGAGTCTGGCCCAGTCAATATTTTTTTCCAATGCATACAAATTCCAGATGTAATTTACTTTTGTTATTGAAACTTTTTTTTTTTACATATAAAGGGACTTTTAAAGAAGAAAATTTGACATTGTAGATTTAATTTGAATATATATAGGGAGGATTCTCGAGCAACTATTCTAAAAGCAAGTGATCTTCATAATTTTATTTTTAGATCTACTAATGCTTTTCTTGATTATCCAGAAAAATGATTTCATAATTGCTTGGATCAATGCACTATGTTATCTCTCTATACCAAATTAAGCAAAATTACCTAGTATAGCCCCCGGTGCATAATCTTCTCCTCTGTTCTGATTTCAGAAGGCTTTTGCACGTAACATGACCGGAAGTCAGCTCCTTGTTGATTGGCGGCGGGTAAAAACCAGACGAGGAAGACTGTAGACGTGTTTTGACCACTTCCAAGGGACATGTGACTATTGCACCCGCTGTGCCAGCCACTCTGTAAACAATAAGAAGCATCATCAGCGATAAATTCGTCTACCTAATTTAGTTTCATTTTTCTTGTGTCTCACAAGGTGAATTTTAGTGGAGTGTTTGGGGGCTGACCTGATACATTTTTATTTTCTATGGATTTTCAAACTGTTGGTATCATTTCATAAAGGAAGAAATTTAGACTAAAATAAGTATCTGTCTAAATACAGAAATATTTATTTTGAGATGCTTCGATTGTGTATTTATTTAAGTCCTCTTGGTGAGACATAATTAAGAACAAATGGCAATTTAAAAAAAATGAAAAAAGAAAAAGAAAAGAAAAGAAAAAAAAATGTTCAAATTAATATTTGCTCTTCCTTACTGTTTATCGAAAGGACCCAAACAATACAGACTCGAAATGTTTGATACATATTTATGTTTAAACTGATGTTCCTTTAAGACGAAATTTTTATTTCCTTAATTAAATTATACTTTACGAGCAATTTATTACTACAGTGGGACCCGCATACGTTGAAACTGTATTCATTCGACTCCACGAAAACTCGGTGATTACAAAAACATAGTTAACCCAAATTAACGGAAGTTAACTCCATGCTGAGCAACACACGCTAGACCTCTACAAGTTGAATTTACATAAACTGACCTTTCCATTTGAAATGCATTACGCTCATTTTTAAAACGACTGTACTCTGCTTCTGTTTCTTTTACATTGCATTGCTTTGCAAAATCTGCAAGTCTTATTTATCTTCCTCAAAGAATCAGAATTATTTTACAAAATCCAAGGCTATTAACTATTTTAAGACAACAAATAAACAAAAGTATCGAATTTTTACTCTTAATGAATTTACAGTTGTAAATGCATTCATTTGTTTTAGATACTTTCGAAAGTCGAGATTCTGTTTACTGGATCTTTAGAAATCGACACTTTTTTTTATCTCGACACATTTGTTCTCCTTGAACTTCGACTTACTAAAGTTCAAACGCAAATAGGTGTTGTAATTGTTCAGGATTAACAATTATGTTGGAATCCGTTTTTTTTTTTAAATTGTACTATGAGATTACAAAAACTGAGGACTTCTATCAATTTTAAAAAAAACCGAACTACGAACTGATATTGTTGTTATTTTTAACTTATCTTTTACTGGCGTGGTTAATAACATTTCCTTTTTACTTATATTTTCTGTACTACATTTATTTGTATAATATAAACTTTACAACTATGCTTATACATTATCGAGGTAAAGTATTGCGCTTTTCCATGCAAATCTAATAATTGTTTAGCATAGAAGGCAGTCATATTGGATCCAAGACTTTGAGTTTGGAAATTCTGGAATCAAATTCGTAATCTGAGAGTTGAAAAATCTGTATGAACAAATTTGCATGAAAATTTAATTTTGTAGCACAGGAAGTGGCCATATTGGGGCCAACACTTTGAATTTAAAAATTCTGCTATCGAATTTTATAATCTGAGGGGACAAAAACCATCATACATCCAGTTTTATGGAAATCTGAAAACTCTTTCTAATTTTCGCCAGTTTATTATGATTCTGTCCCACTGTGCAACTACGTTACACCTAATATTTCTCTATCGACATTACTTTCAGATCCCTGCAAGTATTTACTATTCCACACACTCCTAGTAGGTGGCAATATTATTGCTCGAACTAAGTCATTGTCATGAACTGCGTAGTAGGTTTCCAAACGCGCAAAAGATTGCGATAAATCGACGAGAACCTAATTCATTTACATAAGAGAAAAATATATTCTCATCGTAAGAACATGCACTTCTTGAGGGAGAATTCTATCAATGTTTACACGAAAGTTTTGGCAAAAATACGACCGGTATGGCGTCAGCAATATTCGTAAATGCATTGCATATAAATTCCGCCCACGTCTTGGCAGTTGAGATTCGAAGAAAAATACCGAACCGCGAAAAAAGACTTCCAACGACGACGTGGTGCTAAAAAATACACGAATTTCTAAACTGAGACGATCAATTACATGCATAAACATAGATCACGGGTTACTGAATAAATTTTAATAATGTCCTCGCGCGATGAAATTTCTCGCTGATTTTCTAAAAGACAAGTAGCTTTTTGTATGCGTTTAACTAAATTTTTAAACCATTGTCTCGTGCGTAAGTAAAAAACATTTTCTGAATATTGCAAAATTTTTGGTAAGATTAATCTACTTTTATAGATATAAATATTTGTGGTCACGTTAAATAAAAAAAAATTAGAAAAAACTGCCTCAACTACGCTGACGTCTTGTGAACAATTGTAAGGGAACCGAAGATAAGAACCGAAGCGGCGTCATATTTTTTAAATTAATTTTTCTCAAAAATGTCGAAGTAATTCTAGTAGAGTACTACATATACTGTGTTAAAAGCTGATTCAACTCGGTGACCGTCAGGTCGTGGCCTCTCCTTGTCAGATCATTGTTTATAAACACGAAACACGTTATACGATCCTGAATGAAACGTTTACTTTTCATAAGGAACCATTTCGTGACCGGTAGCACATGTTATTCGGGCGCACCCTGTACGTATACAGTGTAGGATAAAATGACAGTTCACCTAATGTTTTTGTTTATATTGTTATATATGTACGTAAGAACGTGTACATTTTGTGCACCCTTTGTATATTGCGCACCTCATTTTACGTAAACAACTGGGAATCGCTTTAGTTGAAACATGGCTTGCGAAGGTTACGAAAAGAAATGTAAACAGAATTTGTGAGTCAATGGGACAAAATGGTAGACCATTTGAAACATTTATGCGTCTTAAATTTCATAATAGTTGCTACTTGGGATATCACGGAAAGCATAAATGTCCAGAATATTTCTAAGATATATTACAGTTTTCCAATTTATTTTGAAAACGGGAAGAGTTAAGATTCCAGAGAAAAATAAAGTTAAACAAAGTCTATTATTACGTTCAGAGAAGTGCTCTATGTCTAAAATCGTAAAATTATTAAACAGAATTAAAAAAATGGCGAGCGATTTATTAGAGTATCTCTCATGTGAAACAGGAACGCGAGAAACATGCCATTATCTACATAGCTTCGAATTTAAAAAGAAGCAGCAAGAAAAATTGCTGCAGGAGTAAATGTTACCAGTAAAAGAAATGTACTATGCATTTTACAGCAGTGCAAATATATAAAACACTAAAAATAACATCACAGCGTAGAAAAAAGCGTTTAGAATTTGCAAAAATGCGCATGCCTTGAAGGTAACAATAGCGATGTGTAATATCCTAATATCCAGTGATAAACGGAAGATTTAAATTTCATATGAGGTCGCATGATGAGGAAAACATAGATAAGTAAATTGGAAAAAAACACGTGAAAAGAACTGTACGAAAAGATCATATTTTTGATAAAACAATACAGTCACAAACACAACTAATAATTTAAAAAATTATTTCTCTTCAAAATATACAAAAGTTTTGAATGGAGCTGCACGGTCTCCTGGGTTAAACATGATTGAAAATGTTTGGGTCACTTTATCCAGAAATATTTAAACGAAATATATTTATTCCTACCAAATAAATGCATTTAAATATACGTAAATATTTTCATCAATATTTGTTTACTAAAATGAATTTAACACATCCCAATAGCTGTTTAAACTTTCATGTGTTGTTAAATGTACAGCTTTTTTATAAACAATTAACTAAATTCGTCAGTATTCAACCAGTTTATCGATATTGTATAGATTTATATGTAACGTTTTGAAATTTGAACGTACTAATGCATTTTTTTGTTAAATTAACAAAGTTAATTATTTGTGTATAATACATTTGTATATCACTTATAGACTTTTGAAATACCAGTAAATATTTTGAAAATCAACGAAATTGATTTATCTTTAAAAATGTAACAATTCATTAAAATTTGAATAGCTATTTGAACATGTTAAATACATTTTTTAAAACAAATTATAATGAATCTATCAATGCATTTACATACAAAATGTTCAAAACTTATTGAACGTTTTGATAACCAATCACAGCTTCAAGATTTATTATGATCGTCTAATATCGAATATAGTTGACTCTTAAACAATTCACTTATACGTGTTTTGTTTAATTTCGATATCACCCACTTAAGTATTAGGTTGTCCCAAAAGTTTCTTTCGTTTTATTAATAAGTAATACATACACAATATTTTATGTCTAATGTTACATTATTGAATTGTGTACGATTCGTTCTGCTGCATTACTGTTACAACATCAACATCTAAGAAATTAGATTGTCTATTTATATAAACACTACCGCACAAAATAATTGAGTGCAAATTACGAAAGAAACTTTTGGGACAACCTAATACTTATTTTGTTTCAGAATTAAGCAAAATGTAATAAAAATACGTTCGCAACGATACGATTACGATGTACATAACCACAACGCATTCGCACAGTAATTACCGTGTAATTGCGGTGCAATCACACTCGTTAAACATTATTGTAATATAACAGGTACAATATAGAGAAAAGGTATCTTGTCGTCAACGGTAGGCTATTGTAGCGAAGCTTTTGAAGAGTCAACAATTTCACGCATATTTTCGACTACGCAGGGAGTCGACGTCCCTAACCTAACCCCCACGTAGTTCAAGGTGCAACTGAATTGTTCGTATCGATGCGAATCTCCTTTGAGACGCAGATATTCGAATATCCATACCCCGTGATACATATACATATATAGTATCGAATCATTGCTTCAGGCACTTGATTAGCAGTAAACGCGGGACAATTATGCAATAACTATTTGCTATTTGAATTCGTTTGCACTATTGCTAGACTTGATTCCAATTTTACAGAGGTTATCTCATTGCATCGGTATTTGAAATCGATGCTCATAATCTACTTATTTCCTGCAACAATAACACGCATCCAAAGACGCCAACAATTTTCTCGTGCTTACTACTGAATTCGTTTGCACTATTGCTAGACTTGATTCCCATTTTACCAACGTAGGTTATCTTATTGCATCGGAATTTGAAATGGATGCTCAACCGATGCTCACAAACTACTTATTTCCTGCAACAATAACACGCATTCAAAGATCCCAACAATTTTCTCGTGTTTACTACTGAATTGTAATCTGAATGATCCCTTATGATAAACTACATATTACGAAAAGATTTTCGAAAACAGCAACCAAAAGGAAACGTGAAACACTTAACAAAATATGTAAAATCAGAAAAATAAAAAAATCAACTTTTTCATAAATTAATAGAGATACAGAGGCTTACATAATCTTGTTATGCATCATAACGATAGTGATACTATCAAATTTAATCTTTTTATAGAGTTTACCTCACAATTACAGTACAAGATAACCTAATTTTCAGAAAACCCTGAGTTTTCAATGAACTATTCGCCGCTTTAAATTTTAAAATTTAATCAGAATTTTCAAGAACAATCTCAAAAAGTCTTCAATTCGAAATTACGTTTATTTGTTGCATTAATTTGATAAAGTTAGTGGTTATTAACGTCGACGCAGTAGGTGATATGGTAAATTCGTCGCAATTCTGAGCTCCCGGGCTGGCCTTGGAGAAGTCTGATGTAAACTACTATTCAATTCACAGTCGCCAAAAAACGGACAGAAAAACCACTGATTTTCAGGTCACTGTACCTTTTCTGAGTTATTGGTATGAAAATGACGATAAGAATTCATGGTATTCGTGTTTACAATCCTAACAAAATTATGATTCGAAATGTTCAAACTTCCTTGTCGCAAAAATATTATTTTCGAGTTACATCATTCTTGCCACAAATCACATTGTGTTCGTTACAATTTTCCATCACGAAACTTTCGTAATTCGGTTCTCCATGCACGAGGGGCAACCGGCGAAGATGACATAAAGAGAGCCGATAGACAATATCGTAGTACCACTTTTCTAGAATTTTCCCTCAATTTCAAATTTATTGCGAAAATATACAAAATCATACTAGCTGGTCTACTGTTCACGAATTTACGCGCATTTGACAGGATTGGAGTTTTCTATTGAAATTTTAGAGATTTAACAGTCTCTGAATACTAGTTCTATAATCTTCGAATTTTCTGATTGGAAAACGAGGTAACACTACACAAAAATATAACAAGTACCAAACACACCAATAAACACTGGTATACAGAGTTTCGTTCGGTTCGATATTATAACCAAGTTATATAATCTGTTCGTGTTCCAAACGTAAAGAAATAGCTTCGATAACATTAGTCCAACCAAGCGAAATACGTTGAGCTAAATACGTGTGGGGTTAACTCATCAATTCGACTTGCATTTCACTAAGAAGTGGGCAAAATATATTCGAATAATGAATAACGGACAAAATCAACATGTAGCAATTAATTCGTGACCATTATTCGATAGGAGTTTCGTTAGTTCGTTGTGAAACATATCATTGTATAATTCAAATTCCAATCTTTATGTAACCCGCAACAAATAAATAGTTGTTCGTCTTTTATTCGTCGTTTTTATCTAAATAAGATTTCTGCCCATCTCCGGTTTCACGTGTGTTCTCGCTCTTTCGAACAGACGACGGAAACTGTCGTCACGTTTTTTAAAGGTTGGTTTTATTTCGAAGATAAGCAAAGAAAAAACGGAACCCACCCTCCGGCGACGAGATGTATCGCAGTATCGCGATCCAACATTCTTCGATTTAGCAGAATACTCCGTCACTCCGGAAGCATGTACTTCGCGACAAGAAAATTAACGGAAACCACTGAACGTTCACACGCACGAATCACGCCGAAAACTGCTTTACAAGCACTAGTCGATCGATGTTATTTGATTCTCGCCTCAACGATCGAACGAAAACAACCGACAGAAACAGAAAGACAACACTTGTACGTTCGTAAGCTCGAAAACAACTGATTGCATCGACCACATCGCGTATACGATACGACGTACCGTGTGCCATAAACTACGAAATAGTTTCATAGAAAGGAAACTCATTGTCGGAGCCATAGAGTATTCTTGAAGAGACGAAACGCCTGTTTTTTTTTTAGTTGCAGGTTTAAGTGCCATGATGGCGCCACTGAATGGCGACTACCAATCAGAATCGAGAATTCCATCATACGAAAGAGATTCAAATTGCATATAGATACAAAAAACTTTTGTGTGAAATTGTAGTTTCTTAACTTCTTTTTTTATAATCAATGATACTTTGCATATTCTCGAAAGTCTCTAAGATAGATATAGCCCAAACAACATTTACTAGTTAATATAATTTGTAAAATTAACAAAAAATTGTGAAAGGTGGGTAAAAGTATAGAAGCAATAAGTATTTGTACGATTCTTATGACGAACCATTTACAGTAGAGTTTGTAACGTGAACACATTTATTTATTACGGAGTTTATTGGTCCGTACGAATTAGAAAACATCAAATTTCTACTAAAGTACTTAAAAAAAAAGGCTGTAATAGAGGAATGAAAGAAGATCCCACTTCGAATAACTAATAATTTAGTTAATTTAATGCTTAGAAGAGTTGCACTAATTATAAAATCAAAAGAAAATCCCTCGAAGGAAGTATTATATGCTTGTAAATTAATGTAAATTTCTTTTTTTTTAATCAAGTTTTAAAAATTAAACAGTTGTGCGAATACTTATTGCTTCAATATTTCTATGGATTAATTGGTTTTTTTTTTTGTTAATTTCGCAACTTAGATAAATAAGTATTTTGTTTGTACTCTATCTATTTTAGAGATTTCCGAGAATATGTATACATTTATGACATTCTATAGAATGTCATTGTTTGTCAAAAATAAGGTAATAAATTACAATTTTACCTAGTTTTTTGGAAATTAATCTTTCTACACCCACTGTATAGTCTATAGAAAACAAAAGATTTACTTGTATTGCTAGCTTAGTATAAACATATCATTGTTTATAACGAGTAGTTCAATTGATGACCATTTATATTAGCATATTTTGGGCTGAATGAGGGCTCATTCGAAAGAGGAAGGTCCAATGAAGGGTGCTTTGGTCATGATTGGACGAGAGTGTATTGATATTTAATAATATGAGCGTCCAAAGTCGAACAAAAGTCGAGCAAAATACACCCGCAAAATGAAAGTATTTTTAAGTTATTAAATGGATTTTGTGACTCAAATAATGACCGGAGCACCCTTCGTTGGACCTTCCTCTTTCGAATGAGCCCTCATTCAACCCAAAATATGCTAATATAAGAATGAAAAACGAAAAATCGTGAAAACATTCCCAAAGACGAGTTCCGTTATTTTGTGGATAATGCAGAGCAAGTTACGTGACAAGTTTAGTTTAGATAATCGGTATGAGATGGCGCTTACTCCTAACGTGAATTCGATAAATATGCGACTTTACCATTCTGCCGTAACAGTGTCTATCCTTTCCCTACGCACTGTTACCATTTCAACGAGGTCGAAATATTTTTACATTTACCGACGTCGACGGAGCATACGAAGAGATTGATACACAAATTTATTTTCATCGTCGTCTCACTTTTGGAATTATCTTTTTAGGTCCTTAAGGAGTTAGTCGCAGTCAGGAAAATGAAAACGAACACTTTCTTGTGTGTTTTTTGTAAGGTATTAAATAATAATTTTTATTAATGAAATGTAAATATATTACAAAGTATGTCTTAAAGAACTATAAAAGAATTTTTGTTTTAAAAATAGGTTAATTCATTTCGTCATAACAGGCGATCGCGTGGGTGGCCACTTGGTTTGGGGTGAGCAAGATTTCTTCAAACTGGTGCACCTGAAAGCAAAACTAAAGGTAGATTTAGAAAATATATTAGACTAACGGATCCCTGATCGAAGGATTTCTTTTTCTTATATACTTTTCTTTTTATTCTCTATTCAGGCACTTCATTTTATAACGAAAATTGAACTTCAACTTCAAATGTACGTCATTTTGTTTTAAATTAATTTTTTCCAAAATCCTTCGATCAGGGACCCGTTAGTCTAATATATTCTCCAAATCTACCTTTATTTTTGTTTGCAGGTATACCAGTTTGAAGAATTCTTGCTCACGAAATGAATTAACCTTTTTTTAAAACAAAAATTTGTTCATAGTTCTTTAAGATATATTTTGTCATATATTTAAATTTCATTCATAAAAATTATTATTTAATACCTTAAAAAAACACACACAAGAAAGTGTATGTTTTCATTTTCCTGGCTGCGACTAACCCCTTAATGAAAAGTTATGTTTGCATAGATTTTTGTCCTGCTGATATTTTATCTCTCTTTATAAATCCATTTATTGAAATCAGGTATGATAAGCATATACATGTAGCACAGAAGATACCCTAAACTCATCCTATGTTTATGATGAATTATACGCGTATAACAGGGTGATCTGCTCGTTAGTAGAAAGAATGGACAACCACAATAATAACCGACCGTCATTGTAGACTTTATGACGGTCGGCTATTGTTGTGGTTGTCAATTGTATTTACTACCGAGCGGATTACCCTGTAGCAGCCGATTAGCTAATATTACTTACTATGTAACTACGAATTGTATTAATGGTAATACGATTAATAATTACACAATTAATAATATCAGGGCCCAGGTCTCACCACGTGGAGGTTGCTGCTTATGGAGACCCGCCCTACCACATCCCAACCACCCTGCCTTTTTGATGTGATATCACGGGCAACACGATCGTGTTCCGATCAGTGTTAGAAGAACAAGAAAAACCAAATATTAGGCGAATATAAGAACGTACTTTAGAGCGTACTTAGGAGCAGTGTTGATTTTAGTTCGATGAAACGAACAGAAGAGAAAACAACTCAAGGATGATTCCGAAAAACAAAACTCAAAAATGAGTACAAGAGAAAACAACCCAACGATGATTTCCGAAAAACAGAACTCGGAAACAAGT
>NC_071980.1:20964602-21081690 GCF_026283585.1 Hylaeus volcanicus
AAACAACCCAACGATGATTTCCGAAAAACAGAACTCGGAAACAAGTACAAGAAAAAACAACCCAACGATGCTTCCCTAAAAACAATACCCACAAACAAGTACAAACGAATGGTAATTTTCATATAAGAAAGATAAAATTGAACGCGATAGATGATTTACATTCCCCACCAGATAGGAGAGAATATTGCAGGCAATACTTCTACAAAACAGCACGAAATGACAATTTTAGAAATAGAAATAAACGATAGGGTTGCGTAATAATTCCCTACACGAGTCAATCAATCGAGGCAAGTAGGTTTTGCGAAAGAAAATAAACAATATAACGATAGCAATGACGCAATACGCTTCAATAATCGCAACATTAATTGCTGAAATTCAGAAAAATCTTTTAGCGCTTTTTTACCGATACCGCTAGCTGTCGTTCTGCGATTTCATACAGAACCACTAAACGCCGATAACGGTTTTTGGAGATTAGGGTATCCACTTGTTTTTCGAAGGGAGTTTCATTCAGGAGGAGCGCGTAGCGTGGCATTTAAAACAAAAAGAAAAACCCGTGCGCATCATTTTTATGCGACTTTAATCGATACTGCTAGTCGTCGTGTTGCGATTTGTTATATATGACTAAACGCGAATGACGATTTTAAAAATATTGTTAATAAACAGATAAAAATCAAGTTGGAAATGTTGCGTTAACATTCACGTATTGCGCTTTGCGACTCGTTATCCAAAGTTTACTATTTGGACGCAAGTTGGGTGGGGGCATTTATAATTCGCGACACTAAACCGTGGGACTATAAAGGATCCTGATTTTCCAGGAATAATCGATGAATCTGCGAGATTGTGGGTGCGTCCTTTTTCGTGAATCTAAAAGCAACCGCGATTTGTATTAATTCGCAACACTACTCTGAAATGCAACGCGAAAAATACTTATACGCAACACTAATTGCAACGCGTTCTGTATTCTTTCGCAACACTATTCAACCCGTTATATATTTATTCGCAACACTACTTTGATCAATGAAATGCGAAAAATATTCGCAATACAAAACATCAACCCGATTTGTATTAATTCGCAACACTAATTCCAACGCGATTTGTATTCATTCGCAACACTACCCTGAAATGCAACGCGAAAATCTTTGTACGCAACACTACTAGCAACGCGATTCGTATTCATTCGCAACACTAATGGAAACCGCGGCACCCTCAACGCTGGATCAGGAGCTGAAAAAAAGCTACGACTACTAAAACTATAGGTGAGTATAGCGATAAAGTACTAACAAGGATGACTCCCAATCTTCGAAACCGAAGATGGGGAGCCATTTGATGCTGCCCACTCTTGCGACAGTTTGTCAGGGCCTCTTCAGCTTTTAGCCTCTTCTTTCTTCGGGCGCATTGCCCAATCTGAAATAGGCTCGGTTCCGTGCAATACGTGAACGTTCAACCTTTGTTGAACCACACGTCTGTAACCGAGCGGGACGAGCGTCTCGATGAAGTTAATACGCGACCGCGAACGCGAAAGAGTAGCGACTATAAAGTCGCAAGTTCAAAGAATCGAAAGCAACGCCAAAATCGAACGAAATACTTGGTTCGAATCGGCTTGCGTATCGATACTTCGAACCCCGCTACAGAAACAGGTGTCACCGTATAACGCGCCTATCCAGCTAAATAGTGACGCCCTGTTCCTGGACCCTACCTACTGGGATTTGACATTCACACCAGAAAAGACCTACCTCCCTAACCTAAATCTAAAAATGACAAACTCATTCACACCAACACACACACTCCACGGTTCTCATTCATGAACCCGGGCGCAAAACCTAAACTAGAGAGGACATCCCGGGACGCTTCCGACACCCGAGTTCAAAACAACTTTCACACTCTAATAAACATACGTACCAAATCCTGAAATCGTCTGACAAAGGCTAGCGACCATTACGTTTACGGATAATATTTGTACAGATTCTAGAAACTTCTTTAATGTAATCACTGTTTGTACAAAAGGAGCTTTAACGTAATTGTCTTGTAAAATGATGGCAAATGAAATCTTGTATTCGTTATGTGAAAGAATAATGATATAACTCTTGTGCTACTCAACGTCATTTCGTTAGTGAATTATATATAATAAAATAACGATATTTGTATCCATATACATATATATCCACATACATATACATATATATATTATATAACATAAAATGTATAATAAACTTTTCTACCGACGCAATCCCACAGCCTAACCACAAACACACACATGTGGGAAATACGTCGTGCACGATACACTAGCCAATGTCAGCCGCCAACATATATTATTGTTTAGATTAGGTCATCGTGCCCTTTGCCTTCGCTCAAGCAAGTAGCACCTGGGCACTTGACATGAGTTCAGGCAACGAACACGGAATGGTTAACCTGAAAATCCTGAACTAAAAATCATAATTAGTATCAACTTCTAACGAAATAATATGCTTTCTTTCTTTCGTTTCATATTCTTTAAAAATGACTCTACTTTGTATTCGTGAAAATTTCAGAAAAAGAATTGAGCTAGCGTTGATTTGAAATATATTTAATTAGCAAGACAAAGAGACTCTAATCAATTGTTAATTACCAAATAAAAAGATTCTGATCATAAGTTAATTGAAAACTTTGTATAATAAAATCATTTACTTTATTCATTTGAGAAATTAAATACCCTCCGGTGATACCCTTGTCAAAGAAATATTTTTAAGAATATAAACAACGTAATCGAAGGTGATTACTTTGACTCGGAAATCTACCGGTCGCGAAATATCTTCTTATATATAGAATCTAGTACAAATGTAATAAAAAATGTAGTAAATTTATTACATTATTTATGCAAACGGTGGAACAATAATGTAAATAGAGTATAATTTGCGTATTAATTGCAAAGATTTAATAGTATAGTATATACTCAATATACAGTCAGTGTAATAAGTATTCGTACAGGAACCATTTATTTTAAATGGGTTGCTGTACGAATACTTCTTTACACTGATTGTATATATCTATCACAATATTATGAAGTATCAGTTATCATTTAATAAAAACTGATTTTGTTATAATAGAAAACGCGGTCTACAAGAAGACCCTATCCTGAACTAAGAAATGAAACAACAAATATTAGTACTCACGGGTAGCATGACTACCCGCGATCACTATACTCACCAAAATGCACGTATACAACCGATCACCAGTGCCGATTCGGACCTTTATGTCCTACGGCATGGTTGATGATCGGAGGAACAAAAATCGTCATGAAACTCACCAGCCGCTAAATATTCTTCATCGCCTGAACGTTGGTTCTGCAAATGGTGCCATCGGAGTAGGTAGTTACGCCTGAAGAATCTGCTAACTGATGACATTGGTGTAATTACGCCTGTAGAATCTGCAAAAATTAACACAAAACGTAAGAATCTATTTTTAACGTTGTAGTCGTTGGCAATTTTAATAAAAAACTGAATAAAGTTTAGATACTTACGTTTTTGGCTCGTAGAGCGCCGCTCAATGAAATGATGACTCGCCGTCACTGACTCTACTACCGATAACGAACTATTTTATATAGTACATGATAATTAAAAAAAAAAGTAAAAATAAAAAATCTGTAAACGCGCGCGAAAATTGTACTCGGCGAACACAAACTGATACTAATATCGCGATTTAAAATGTAGTAAGAATCATGATGTTTTAAAGTGAATATTTAATACGCAAATAACACTGACTCTATTTTTTCGCGTTTGTCTAACATGAAAATGAGAATAAAAGATAGAAATCTACGAAGCAAACGCCGACTCTAATGACCGCATTGCGCGCGGTCACAAAATTCTCTGAAATGAAAGGTGATTAGTATATGGGAGGAGGGAGGGCACGCGATTTAAAAAAAAATTTTTTTTATGTATCCATGTGTAATGGAAATATTGCCTGTTTAATACTATGTAATGTATAATAAATGTAATGGATAATATAGATTAATAATTATATTGAAAACTACCATCGTTGTAAATAATGAATTAGTTTATATCGTAGCTAATTTTTCTTTTACCATTTCCTTTAAATATTGCCATTGATCCTCGTTCATCCTTCCGTATCCACAGAATTCTAGAAACAGAAGGAAAGAATATACATTAGCAACAAGTTAATTGAAAATAATTTTAGAAATAGATTTATAAAAAAGTTTTTCCAAATATTATAAACGTTTAAAAAATGTTCATTCTTTTAATCCAAGTACACATTTGATATCGAATCAATCGAAACATTTCGTCAATTGCACGCCACTTGTCGCTTAAAAGCACTAAAAGAATTTATTCGCCAATAAGAAATGCTAATTGACTCACTATTTCGATTGATTCACTATTTCACTATTTCAATGCAAAATTCAATTAATCGTTGCTTCGAGAAATTTCGATCGAAATATATTACGAAGAGCAATTTGTAATAATAGCGTCGCGTCGGTTGTCGAAATTTAGAACGAGCATTGAAAAGTATAAAAAAAAGTAAAAAATTCGAAAGAATTCGTTAAATCCGGTACACTAGCATTTACGAATGACCAATAAATTTATTAGAATTAGCTTCCGAAAAGTCTGATGCAATCCAAAAGGATGTATGCATGTCCATTAGCACTTTGTCGAAAATGTACTCGTCCGCGAAATCGATCTCGATTTAATCGCGTCAATTACGAAATCAATAGTTGTTAATACACGTTAATCCGCACTACAACAACGTATTACACGATAGAGATGACCGATGATAACCCGAAGCAACGATTATTTGAATCTCGGTAGAATATTTGTTAATTAATTAGTTGATCGGAAAATACATGCGCTCACCTCAAGACGCCGCGCGGAAAAGAACGGTTTGACTCCGTCTTCGAGCGTTCGGGGTTGGGGCGGACGGTGGGGAGAATGATATGATACGTCGAAATACAGTAACATGATTGGTTGATCCGCTGATTTATTAGCGACAGTTTAAACACCTCGGCTAAACAAATTAATATTGCAAAATTAACAAAATGTATAAAGAAAACAAACTAAAATTTAATTTCCTCGTATTTAATTACCTCTGTGTAATGCAAAATTCTTTGTAACATTTTCCATATTTCGTCAGAACTGAATTTCCAAGTTTGATGAAAAGCCTAAGTGGTCGGGGGAGTCGATTAAACGATGCAGCCGTTCACGTCTAGTGTTTCGAAAAAATTTGACAGTCGAATTTATTTGAATCCCAGAATCACTGTTTAGACTCAAAATGCACAATAAAGTCATAGCCTGTTCATAAAATCAGCACTTAAAATATTTTTGCAAAATTTTGTATACAATGAAATATGTAAATCTAGTGACATTGTTTGCATAGGGACAGTGGTCATTGTTCCCCCACTACACCTAGTTAGATAAAATCTCGAGATGAACAAGTGTATGTGTCCGAACTAACACTTTATGTTTTCTTTAATTTTTAATTCGCACTGTCTCCGCTGGATATCGCAGTTTGAACACAATGCGAATCACTAAGTAACATGCACTTATTATACATGTATTATACACTTATTATAAACTTCATCTGAAAGGTTTGTCTATTCCCTCTTTGTAACGTTTCTTTTATTTCAAAATTGTTATTGTTCTATTGTATTGTTATAGTGTTGTCAAGGTGCTGTCTATCTATACGTGTTCCATCTGGCCGAGATCTCTGGTCGAAACACATGGACGAGAACGAAAGTTAACGTATCGTCGATGTCAATAAAGAATTTTTTTCTTGTGTATTCTACGTTCGAGAACTGTGTCTATTGCGATGACATACGACTAAAGTGTCGAGGACTTTAAGGTTAGTAAAGCGTAAACAGCGTCGTCCTTTGCTACTATGTTCATGAAACGCACGTGGACTCCGCGAATGTAAACACAGGGACGAACGACAGAGGTTCTATTGAATCTTTCCAACACCCTTGTGTTTCACACACTTGTTGACGATGCCTATATTATATCGTCATGAAACAAGTTTTATCGTCAGAAACAAGAAATACACTGTTTTTTATTTAAAGTAATAATTAAAGGTTTTCTATTTAAAAAATTTGAAAATTTTAAGCAACTGAACATTATTTAAATAAAATAGATTTTTATTTAAATAACACGAAAGTCAAAATTCTAAAATAAATTTTGTGTATTTTTAGCCTGACAATGTATTGTTTTTAGGTATGTATACAACGACCGATAATTTTTTGTGGCCAAAATAAAAAATGCTGTGTACGACTTATTTTTAAAAACATTTTAATGTAACTAATATAAATAAATTAAAAAATGCAATGTTTGAAGATTCTTGAAATTCTTAAATTGACTCTAAACATTACTTATTACTTAAGAAAACGCGAAAAATACGCGAATCAAATCAACTATCCTGAAAAAGAACGCGATTCATATCTTCATTTCGCAACACTATTTCGCAATTAAAAAAAAAATTGGACAATACGACGAATGTTATTACATTTATTAATTGTAAACCAGTAGTGACAAGATTATTAAATTAAAGCATCGGTAAAATATATTTTTCAGGGTTAGGGTTCTTAAATATTCATTTTTACATGCAGTCGATAAATCAGGTCGCAGAATATGATCAGTAAAAATAACAAATAAACATATGTCAAGAACTGAGATATTTATTATGTAAATAATACAAATTATTATATACCTATCACACCAAATCTCAGATTCTCTGATTCTGTAATGCTTTCTGAAACTAAGGTTTCGTAAAATGAACTTGATGTTCACATGTTCAATGTTTTCAAGGATAAGATTATAAAATGCACATCAATGCACATTATTGAAGTTGTCTAAGAACTTTAATAGTTTCGTATATTTTCTATGTTACACAAAAATGGAACATTATCAAATACAGGTTGTTCTAATAAGTGATGCATCGGTTTGTGTGTAGCTACATGAAAGATTAAGTGATTGGAAATCGATTATACAGGGTGTTCCAAAAATGTTGTAACACCTTGAAAGAGGCGGTTCGGGAGGTGATTTGAAACAACTTTTTCCTTAGCGAAAATGTTGTCCGAGGCTTCGTTGAGGAGATATTAACGGAAAATACTGACCAATCAGAGCGCGCGGATACCGTTGGAGCGGCCGCGGTAGTGAAGGCTACGAGCTAAGCGGTGGCGTCCAATGTCCTTCGATGCACGTCGAGTCGCTTGTTCGCGTACAAGCGCGGCCGCTTAGCACATAGCCGTCGCTACCGCGGCCGCTCCAACGGTATCCGCGCGCTCTGATTGGTCAGTGTTTTCCGTTAATATCTCCTCAACGAAGCCTCGGACAACATTTTCGCTAAGGAAAAAGTTGTTTCAAATCCTCTCCCGAACCACCCCTTTCAATGTGTTACAACATTTTTGGGACACCCTGTATACATTTATCGAACTTAGTAAGGTTACTACGTAAACAAGTTTCTCCCTTGTTTTTACATGAACGAAAAAAAAGAATCTCGGGAATTTCGTACAAACAAGGGTAACAATATATATCTACATATATCATACATATCGATACTTTTCACTTTCCAATTTCTATTTCCGTTCAAAAGGCCCGCGCATGATATTGAGAAGTGACAACCAATCACGTTTAACGTTTCTTTGGAACTTTTAAAAACTCGAATTTCATTGGCCGAGTACCCGCAACCCAATGCGCAGAAGAACGACGCCGAGAACGAGGCGTCCTTCGTTCGGCGGCAATTGAACAGAGCAGACGTGTCGTGTCGATCAGTGATCCAGCAATTAATAGGTAAACATAATTCAATTCAATCATTATCTAATCGTTGTTATTTCTACTTTGCGTTGCTCCTTATCATCTCCTTAATATATTAATACCATTCCTTGTTAATTGAATCGGTTTTTGAGAAAATTAGATTGATTTCGTACTCTCATCCTTTTCGTTCTCCATGAGGTACCAATTGATATTCGTTCAAATATCAATTCGTACTATGAGACTACGTCTTCCACAGTAATATTATCGTTTCTTTTTTCGTTTTTTTTTTTCAAATAAATTTGTGCTTAGATACAGTAAAAATATATATTTATCGTAAATTGATTTCGAATTCGAATTCTTGAATGTTCCGAGATCTGACGCCATGAGTCTGCGCGATGATCGCCAACCGCCATTTCACGTTCAAATGGCTACTTTACGTTGAATATTTCGAGCGAAATTACTGGATACGTCATATCAGAAAAGTTGTGCAGCTTACCGGGGAAAGCAGAATAATAGGTAATATTGTCTTTAACTATTGTCATTATTAGATTAAATTGTTTATCTTTCCTTCTATTTCATTATTATTTCTGCTTAATAATTACGAAAGCATTAATGCTAGAGCTGGAGTAAACATTTTTACTCCATTTCTTTACAGGTACCAATTTATTAATTGTTTAATAAAGACTAATAATTACAATTTTAATATTCCTATGAAAATTGTAATTATGGTTAATTAAAATTAACAATTATATTTTATAATCGTTAATTTTAATTAACACTTACATCTATAACCTTTGATCGATAATTCGATTACATTGTCCCCTACATTTTTTATACATAATTGCTATTACCTGATAACAATTATAAATTTACAGGTTTTTTTACATTTTTTGAAAAATAATAATTTTAAACATTTTGGCCATTTTGATCATCAAATAATATACAAATAATATTTTTGTATTAATTACAATTGCAATTCAAATAACGTACATTAAAATTTTATTAGTTTATTATGAATATAGAATAGAATTGTAAAAATGTTTAAGATTTCATTTTCTCTGTTTCGTTAAATTAGTAAGAAATTATGAAAATGTATATCATCATAGAAATTCACAGTTTCTAGAAAATGTAGCATACAATAGTAAAAGTGCTTCGACTCATAAAATTGATCAATTTATAATGAATGTAAGATAAAATTGTAAATTTGCAAAATTTACATATCTTTGTTGTACAAATATAAAATGTAAGAGTTTGCAAATTTAGACAGTTTCTTCTTACATTCATTATAAACTAATAAATTTTGTGAGTTCGTGCACATTTACTTTATTACAATACACTTTTTAGAAACTTGAAATATTTATAAAGCTACATATTTTTATAATGTATTTTAAATGTGTTAGAAACATAAGAGATCAAAGTTATACATTTGCGTAACACTTACATATCTTTATTATACAAACGTAAAATGTATGATTTTGCACTTTTAATGTTTTAATATTGTAATTGCTGTAACTTTTAAAACATGTTATTAATTCGTGTGACTTTTGTTGCAGATTCTATACATCATGAAACAAATGAACTTTGAAGTTCAACGTAAGGAAAGCAGAGCAACTCCGAAGTTCTACATGGATAATGCAGAGCTACTCCGATGATCAGCAACAGCAGAGCTACTCCGATGATCAGCGACAGCAGAGCCACTACGATGATTAGTATCAAGACAACGGTTGGTGACTCGCATGCTTTTCCGTTCCTCTGGTCCCCAATCATGTCGTAGTACGAAAGGTCCAAATCTAGTATATAAAGTATATATAGTAAGACATAATGAGAAAGTTTTTATGCAAATAGTTTACTCTATTTATATAAATAATAATTCTCTTTCAAATAGTGAAACAATTATTCCATTACAAAAATCAATAATGTTTGGTATACTTTGATAAAAAAGCAAGATATCAAAAAAGCGTTTTACCCATCATATGTCCTTCGCAATACCATGCAGCTGTTGTATAAAAATATATAGAATAGAGGATTCAAGAATTATTTGGGACAGTAAAATTAAATGGCTTACTTTCTATTATTCAGTACAAATGGCATACATAAATAGAATAATATAAACATAAAATATTAAAATGAAAATACAGTGTTTAAATATATGAAATACTATATTAAATACATAGGCGTATAGACGTGTTATGCTTTATGTTGAAAAAGTCGCGTTTATGATATAATACTGATACAATACAATGTTAAAAAAACTCAAAAAAATAGAAAACTGTGTACATTACATATATAGAAAAAACACTTCAGAAGTCCAAATTTCGTAATGGATTAGTGGCATCTTCTACTTCTTCTTCTTTATGTTTCATAACAGCGAGATGCATGGATCTTAAAAATCGACTTAAAGTACATCGTTTAGTTCGCATATAAAACGAATAAGCTAAAAATGGAATTTTCCTTAAAATTCGACCACTGAGACCTTTACTCTCATGACTAAGTTCCATGAGTTTAAGGCTATTTTTTGTGTGACTGTTCTCTTCATAACCCATTTTTTTTAAATATGAAAAATCAAAAATTTGTTCTGTTTCTATGAGCGATACCTGAAATACAAGTATATAAGTAATACAATTTAAGAAATACATATACAATAGGAATAAAAGTATGTATTCGTTTACCCTCATCAACTCTTTAAGGCATGAAGCATAAATTTTATATATGGCTTGTTGAGTAGGATGGCCAATATATTGTCTTATGTCTGCTCTATCGACAAATGCTAAATCAATAGCCTCTGATAAATTACTCGTTGTTAGAATTAAAACATTCGGATACCGTTTTATTTGATCCAGCTGTGTTAGCAAAGCATTCACAACTCTTATGGAGTCTGTGGGTTCTACACCATTGCTACACGATTTACGAGCATGTGCTAAAGATTCTATTTCATCTATTAGGATACAAACTAGTGCTTGTGAATTTTCAAGAAGGCGCTTTATTTCGTTAAATAATTTCATGACTAATTTTCCACTCTGAAAATAAACAAAGATAAATCTTAATCACGAAAATAATTTGCTTAGTAACTACATAGCTAGGATGTTACCTCTGAAAACCACTTTGAAAATAGACTATGACTGTTTATTTCAACAAATTCACCATGAGTGAATCGATCACCTAAACGAATAGCTATTTTTTGTGCAAGAGCTTTGCACAAGCTAGTTTTACCAGTACCTGGAGGTCCATGTAATAATACTACTTTATTCCAACTTATGATATTAGAATTAACACTACAGTCTGAAAATATCATTGTTGTTTCCACAAAATGCAATAACTGGAAGAAAAGAAAAGACATAAATATTTATGTATATTACAAAAATTAATATAATTGAAAAATTGTAATTGAAACAATTGAAATGGTTTTAACTAACATCTTCTTTTATGTTAGAATCAAAGTAAAGATTTTCCCATAAAAAATGAAATTCTTTTGCAGGCAAAATCCAATGAGAAGATACTGGCAAGTCTTCGCTATCGTTCTGCATAATTTCTGTTGCTGCATCTTCTTGTGTTAATCTATACACATGAAACTTTAGAAGGGCTCCTTGTACTTTCATATGAGTTCTCTGTAACAATGGAATTTATTTCGGTAAAGCTTTCTGTAAGAATTCATTCGATTTAGATAGATTACCTCTCCATAACTTGAAGAACATATTATCGATTCAACATGACTCTTTAAAGTATGATTGGAGATATTTTTTTCATACGTGATAGTTTCTAAAGCAACATCCTCTAATGCATTTATTTCTGCATATGCTAAATCCTTTAACTCTGACTTAGACAACGTGCTAAAAATAAAATGTTGTGTAAATACTGTTTAAAGAATATTTAACAATCCTATTAGAAGAATTTCTATTAAAATGTAAAGACAATACACGTGCAGAAAATGTAAGTTCTCGTTAACAAAGAACCGGTAATACCTGTCGGCTCTTTGACATATTTCCACGTGCAATACTTCTGGCCCTTCCATCATATTCGTATTTTCTGCACCTTTTAAATCAATAGAATTGTTTGAATAATATTACGAGATTATTTTTGTCTATTAATTTTTTCGTTAAAATGCGTATATACGCTTTACTATACATGCAACCACAATTTGAAACAATTTCAAATTGATACGCAGATGTTTGAAAATTGTCGCGAATGAAAATACTCGTGCTTGATCATGCTTGATTCACAAGAAATAATACCATTGGTTGTGTAAAATTTGGTAAGACTAAATTTAATTACCCTAGTGAAGGGAAGAGTTTAGGCAAGGATCCATTTTTAGAGTAGGTCCTAATTTAAAAATACAAGATCATGAATACCAAAGGATCCGACAAGAATTTAATTATTATTAAACTACTCTGTAATAATATATCTGAAATTTCCTTACCACAGTTTTAATAAAAATTAAAGACTGTGGATTAAACTTAATACATCTAGTGACTTACTTTCGTAACGTTACCATACGTCGGTGGATCACGATCTATCTCATCAAAAATCTATGACATAGTACTGGACGCTATAGTAATTTGTATTCTTAAAAATTAAACGGTTCGAAGGATTTCCCAGTGGACGGTTGAAACACATGGTTTGCAATGTAGTGGATGACGATATCGATTGAACAGAAAAGTGTTTGTTATTTAATGATTAAGATTGTTTATTATTAGCTAATTAGTTAAACGATCGACATTTTATTAATTAAATGAGCAAAGCAACAGACGATGATGAGCGTAGAAGACGCTCGTTGGAGGCAGGCAGAGAGATGGTAGGTCAAACAATGTCTTTCTTTGTTTAGGATTAATTATTTCCTGCCACTCCTGCATTTAAGGTTAATTTCTGCTGGATTTTATTGGACTATTTCATATGGAATGTAGTTTTTCCGCAGTTTCAATTTTGCAATATGATTACATATATTAAATAATTGCTAATTATAAATTACTATACACCATGTTAGAAAGAAGGGATTTCCTGAAATATGATTATCCTTTATACATTTATTTAGTTTTACACAATATGTGATTTTTAGCTGGAGAGATACAAGGTGGAAAGAGCTAATAAAGCTAAAAGCTCGGGTCATAATTTGACAGATGAAGCATCTGACGAAGAATCTTTCCATAATGATAAATCTACTGGACATAGAGAATCTTATGTAAGAATAAATTTGAAGAAATTTTATACTTTACATGTGTATAGTCCAAGGTCTTCTAATGGTACATGTAAAATGTGTATGAAGTTATAGAAATATTTTGGTAAAATATAGGTACACGAGGGTACTTCATCAAGGGATATAACACAAAGTAGCGTTAGCATGAGTGAAGGAGAAGCAGATGGTGACTTGGAAGGACTCGCAGGAAGAGTAGCTCGATTAGAAGAGTTACTGCAGGGAAAAGAAGCTATAGTTGAGGCTTTACATGCAGAAATAGATCACTTGAGAGCAGAGGCTTCATCACCCAATTCTTCTCAGAGTCAAAACAGTAGTATACATGGCAGAGATATCATATCCTTGTATCATACAAAGGTATATTATATTTTTAGTACACACAGACAAATATTGGAAGATTTTTTTTGTGTACATTGTGTATGCTGGTAGTTGTGCATTGTGTTTTGTTAAACAGTTGCAGGAATTTGAGAAGGCAATAAATAAACGTGATAACCTAATAGAAGAATTAACATGGTCTTTACAACAGGCATTATCCGCTAGGGATAATCTTGTTACTCAACTGAATGCCATACAAGTACCCAGCAAAGACAGTGCCAGTGCAGTAAATAAGACAAATTTACAAGAAAAGGTAAGTATTATAATTAGATTGAAAGGTAAGAGATTCTGAACTTTTCATGCAGATTGATTTTTATTTAGAATAATATCTTAGAAGAAACTTTGAGTGATCAAAGATCAGTAATACAAAAATTAACTGATCTGGAGACTAGACATGCCAAAGAACTTTCAATATTTCAAGCCCAAATGAGTCACTATAAAAAAACTGTTGAAGCTTTGAAACTAGAATTAGTAAATCGCTCTGAGTCTCAACAAACTGCTCAAGCTGAAGTAAATCAATATAAAACAAAATTGAACGAGTTAAAGGTGCAGTATGAGAAATCTCGACAAATACAAGAATTGGACTATCTAAAGGCGAAAGAAATGCTAGCCGAGCAAATAAAATTACATAAGCTGCAATTAGAAGAAATGACTTCGAAATATGTTGCTGTAACTGCAGTTTTAGAATCGAAAGAGAGCATTGAACGTTCTTTGGAACAAGCCTTAACGAATGCTGCAACATTGAGAGACGAGAATGAAAGTTTGAAGTTCAAACTAGACGACTTGTCGTCGCGATACTCTGCAGCTCAGTCACTGATCGAGAACAGTCAAGTTCATGAACGAACTTTGAACAATAAAATCCATGATTTAGAAAAGTCCTTGTCAAGACTGAGCGGTATAAACATGAGTACATTCAGTGAATTAAACGAAACTACTTACCAAACGTTGGATGAAGTAGCAATTCAGTATCAGATGACAAAGCAAAAACTCGAAGAAAAAGCAGAGTTAGAGAAACTTCTCGTAAATAGAATTGAGAGTCTTGAAACTGACGTTCGCAAAACAAAGGCAGAGTTAGAAGAATCAAATCTTACTAAAAAGTCGTATGAGAAACAACTGAAAGATATGAAGAACACATGTGATAAATACAAGTCAGAGCTCAGCTTGTTAAAAAGGGAGGATTCAGATAATCAAAATTCCTTGCAAGCGAAAGTATACGATCTGACGGAAAAGTTGATGAAATCTGAGGAGGAGTGTCGAGAACTAAAAAATGGATTAGCCATTGCGTGGGCTCAGTGTGCAGAGGTGGAAGAAAAATTGAATCAAACATTAGCATCAAGTGACAGCAAACTCGATATTTCTGTACCAACTTCGAGTTGTAGTAGTACTTTAACAAAACAGTTTAAAGTAAGTAGAACTGCTAATGATTCTGTGAATACAAAGCATGATCAAAGTACGGACACGAATAAAATGTTTTACGAGAACAACGAGGAAGCTGACGCTACAACAGCAACATTGCTGCAAACGAAACTTGCATCAGTAACAGAAGAAAATGAAAAGTTGTCAAAGGAATTAGAACATTTGACGGAAAAACAAGCCGATTATGAAGAAGTTAAAAGCAAATTGAGCCATTATTCTTCGGTTTCGGAGAATTTGTCTAGTGAAAAAGAGCGCGTGACGGAAGAGAATAAGATTTTGAAGAAAAAATTGGAGGAAATGCATTTGTTTCAAGAATCTCTGAATCAATTGAGATCAAGTAAAGAATCGTTACGTAAGGAAATCGAGGCATTGATCTGCGTTCATGATGAACAAATAAGTGCAATAAAAGCTGAAACCGCATCAGAAATTAGGAAAGTACAGTCATTAGCTTTGAATGTAAAAGATGGAACGACCAAACTACACGATTTGAAGGCTGAATTGGAGTTGCGTCACGCGAAAGAAATGGAAGAATTACGAACATACTTTGAGCAGAAATGTTTGCTAATGGAGAAGCAATATTCTGAAGAAATATTCAGTCAACAATCAAAGAAAATGTCTGACAACGACAGTGAAGTCGCAGATGTAACGGAAGGTTTATATTTCGGAGGTGCGGGAGACTGTTTAAATGTTTCAAACATGTCTGAACGTAGTTCAAGAGTCGCTTCTCCATTAGAGGATGAACAGTTGAAGCTTAATAGTAACAGTTTTAAGAACCTTGGTAAATCTGAGCTTGAATATGAAACAATCATCAAAGCTTTGCAACAAGAGTTGCAGAATAAAATAATCGAAATGCAGGATATGAAACTGAGTTACGAGAAGGCTTTAGAAGACCAGAAGAATAGGCATGAAAAAGATCTTTATGAAAGAGGAATCGAAAGACAGTTGTTAGGAACTTTGGTGAATAGGGTGAGTACAATACTTAAATGTGGTATGCACTTTTTATTCGTGTAATTAACGAACTTTATTTGCCTTTTGTTTTGTGTTAATTGTTGAATATTTTCCTTTGCGTGATAAAGCAGCTTCTTTCTGTATAAAAAAAGGGGTTGCATATTAATAAAATAATATATTTTTTTTATTTGTTCCTTCGTTGTATTTTTACATTAACCCTTTGCACTCGAGAAGTGACTCTGTCACAATGCAAGTCTGCGTCGCAGCTCCTTGGTTGCTGCTACAGCGACATAGTAAATCGCTTGCGCACAACGTGGAGTTGCTGAGATGTATTGTGGAAATCTAAAGCAAAGGGTTAAGCTATATTTTAAAATTAGTATATTTGAGTTTTGTAGAAGGGTTAGTGTTTGTTCAAATAAAATAAATAAGTCATAAATAGTTTTACAAAAGAAATGCACGATATTTTAACTTATCATGAATGTAATTCATATGTATGTTTTCTTAGTTTTAGTTTATTTTTTCTTAATTTGTGTTTACGCAAAACTAGCGTTAAAATAATTCTAGTCGCCCAAGTGGTAAATAGTTCCTATCACTTTGAAAAATTGTAATATCGCATAAATATTTTAAAGTAGTTCTTAATTAGTACAATGTATAGTTGGGTACAAATTTCTGACTTGGAAGTTAAGTTCCGTTAAACTAAATAGAATTGTAATGTATAGTTCCTCCTGTAACTAACATGCTACTGTGTGACCACATATGTGTGCATGCAGCATTGTCAAACAGAGTGGGATGCGGGTGCGTTGGAAAACGGTGAATTAACTCAGCTGCGAGCGGCCTACAACCATCAATTGGAGGAACAAATCGCGCTAGCTAAGTTGGATATTATCAATGCGCTTCAAGATCAAATTCAGGTAGCTTTAGATTTAATCACACGAATTTGTGGCAAATTATTTTGCAAAGATCAATAGACTTGTATGCCATCTTCTTGCAAGAAAGAGGACTAAAGAAAAACCATGTTTATGGTCAACTTATTTATTGTTTTTTATATACGCGTTATTCGATATAGGCACTCTTGATGGTCGAGTCGGATACTGAAGACAATTGGTCACCGGAATTATTAGAATTGCGTGACAAACTTACCAACAATGCAAAACATGAAATGCAGCAGCTCAAAGAAGCGCATGCTGAAGAAATTCACCGTTTGGTGGAAGAGCACTCTCGCAGTGTAGCCAGAATGATCGACCGTCATCAAAAGGAATTAAATAGAATTAAGTCAGATGGTACTCCTAATTATGATGAAATACAAGATTCTAACAAAATCTTGCCCGTGGATCACAAGATTTTGGAAGAAAGGTATTTACATCTTTATTGAATTACAAACTTTTATAAGCACTGTTGCATACTTATCGAATATATTGTTCTATTTTTATTAAACAGAAATAGTTTAACTAAAGCATGTGCCACTCTTAAAACATTGGTCGAAGATTTAATACAATACTTTGTTGTATGTGAAGATGAAGTAAATAACACTCTTATTACTGAAGTTCTTAAAAGACAATTGTGCGATAGCGCTAGTAGCGATAAGACAGCCCATATTGAGGATATAACAAAATTGGAGAGTCGAAATGTTAGCTCTGCGTTAAACTCTTCCCAGGGGAGGATTCGGAGAGTTCATTTCGCCCCGAAAACTACTGAAATAATATCCATAATAAACAGTGACAGTGAAACCTTGCAAACTATAATGGAGGAAAATAATGACATCACTGAGAAATTAAAACAAGAATTGAACAATTGCTTGCGACGTTTGAAGTCTGAAAGCGCTGAAATTTTCGGCACCTCGTCATCTACTGATGGCGATCAACGTGGTGCACTTATCAAGGAAGTCACGTGGACGAATGAAGCATACGAAGAGCTCAAGTTGAAACTAGAACATGCAGAATCTCTGATTATCGGTTACCAAGAAGAAACGGAACAACTGAAAGTTACTATTCTTAATCTCCAAAGAAAGCTGGCCAACGTGGAAAATAAGAAAGAAATCATAACAGAAGGTTATGGAGAGAACGACGAAGGGGGCAGTGAAGTTACACTGCAAGATTTTTCACAATTACAAGAAAAAGGTAACAATTTTAATTGTGAAATCTCCATAAACAATCTTTACAATCGTCATTCATTTTTTAGCACGGCACGTGATATCAAATGGAGCAGGAGACTGCACAGACCTATTGCAATTGATAGATGAACTATACAGGCAAAGTGACAGATTAATGGATGACGCACGAAAAGAGAAAGAAGACCTACAACAACAGGTAAACTTAATGCTTCTTTCTCGACGAGTGCACCGATTGCATGAATTTTTATTACACAGAATTGGTATGCTACATACAAAGAAGTTGTGGTGTATTGCATATTGAAAACGAGTTATGTATTTGGTAGTTTATTATTTTAATGTTTTATCTGTATTTATGAGCTTAGTACAGTATTTCCTTTCCTGGTGACTGTCTGTTTTGTCTCTTTTAAAAGCGCGGTATCATCTCCAACGCCATTTTTTTTCGTCGACGCGAGGAATCTGTCGGCTCGAATCGTCGGACATTGGGATTTAAAGACATTTATACTCTTTAATATCTCTTCATGAATATTATCGTAAAGTTTTCCCAATAAAAATGTATTTGAACACAATCTCATTTGAGCTATTCTTATTTATATGTAATTGAAAATGTTTTAGGAACGATTTTACGATCAACGAACGTTTAAAAATAGTTCACTCATGTTTAGACTCATTTTCATTCGGAAAATTTTCCTAGTCTATTGCCCATACTTTTATGAAGATGCAATGAAAAATATAAAAGTTTTTAGTTTGCATTAATGTTCACTGTTAAGCTCTTTTCTTTCCATGCGCTTTCTAGATCTCTCAGGTTGACAACTATCAAACTCAACTTCTCGTCACTAGGGAAGGCACTACTGTATCGATTCGTATATTGCACAAGATATTGTTCAAAGCGAGTAGTGAAATCATAGTTTTTATCTATGTTTAGTCTCATTATTCGTATTTTATATTTTCACCAAAAATTCATCTGATTACAAATTTTCATTTTTCTGTGTTTGTTCGTTTCAAGCTTGTCGTTTAAAGTGAAGTATTTCAAATGACGAAAGAAATTTGTTATGAATGATATTAATAAACGTACCGATAGCATAATGAAAAAATATCACGAGTAAAATTGTATGGTTCTGTAATGCAGTTTTTAAAGATTGATTGGCGTTGTATTATCTTGCCAGCAGGTGCCTTTAGAACCTACTCCTCCCCCATACATTCACAGGGTATGCTGCCGAAAGGTAAATTATAGAAATACTAATACTATTATAAAATCTGCTGCGTAAGTTAATCGTAATTTTAACCGCATATATGCAACTTTTAACGCTGAATTGGAGACATTACGAATCTATTTCATTTTGGTAAAATGCTGCATCTGGAAATTGGCTTATCATGGTATCATGCTGATTTCATAATAGAGTCATCATAGAAGAATACATAACAGTAACTCCCAAAATTAACAATAGCATGTATAACTATGGTGTATAGTTTCTTATTTTTATTTTGCATGTGCTTGATTAATATTGTTAAGCACTTCTTCTGTTTTCACAATTTATGTCAATTATATTTAGTCTTCTTTTTATAGAGCTAGTAGTAAAATGCAAAGTGTTAATTGCCACACGAAAAAGCAGTCGAACTGAATCACAAAGCAGAACTAAATTTTGCTGACTATTTAAAATGCTCTTTTTTTTGCATAGTTGCACATTTTTATTTACATTATAGAGGCATGCAGTTGTTTATAGTACTCACTGCAAGTGCATTTCATTTATTGTCAGATGTGAACTAATGTCTTTCCTTGATAATGTGTCCAGATTTTAATATGCAATTATTTCACGCGTGTTATAACATATTTATAATTGAATTAAAATTCAGTGTGTCTTGTATGAATTATTCAGTTGTTTTTTTCTAACTTGACTTCGGCAACAATTTTAATTAAGAAAATACGCATATGTAGATCGAGGCAGCGGACAAACAATTAAAAGCAACTCGCAGATTCCTGGATGAACAGGCAAGCGAGAGAGAAGCTGAACGAGATGAAGCTGCAAAGCAAATACAGATTTTGCAAGAACAACTTAAAGAACGTGAACGCGATAAAGAACGGGATCAACGAATCACATCCGAGGTAAGTTTAAGAATATGTTATATTCCTTGCAAGGGAAGAACGGGCAATCAAAGTGGTTGCAGTTTTAAATCGCATACAAATTACTTACAACTAAAATTGTACTTCTAATTGAAATAGCCCGTAGTTCAAACTGGACTATTTATGCGCTCTCGAGGTGTCTGCTTTTCTTGGAAATTTGAAACATTGAAATTTTATTTACACTGTTGTTCCAATCTAATTAATATGTTACATAAAATTCAGGTGTAAGATCTAAACCTTTAACCTAATAATTTTTATTTGTTTTGGATTGGGATTTTTTTATGATTATCGCCGGCATTTGCACCAGTGTTTCTCAAACTGTGATCTGCGAACCTTTGAAATTAGCTAATTCTCGAAATAAAAATAAAAGTATATTATAGTGGAATTAGGGAAATACTTGTCGCGATAAGGCGTTAACATTTTTTTATGCAACATTGTTTCGTCCAATACCTGTTCTTCGTTACTTTTATTAAAGTACAAATACAAGAAAACTACTCTAAAGTGTTTACTAACAATTTTCCTGTGTCAAAAGAGTCTATGGGAAGGTGAATTTTGAGAAACACTGATTTATATTACACTGTAATTAGGTAGCTTTTAACACGCATTGTTACTAATTGTATTAACACGAGTTTTTCTGCACTCTGGTTTTGGTTTTCTGTTCGTTGCACAAAGCAGACTACACTATCACCTGTATCAACGTCAGACGTCCCTGTGTTTCAAGCATCTGACATCACTGCTGCTGTGAGTTGTATTCTATTTATTATATTGATCAGTATATTTGACAGTATTCCAATATACAGGACATTAGGTAGAGAGTATAAAAGATATATTTTTCTTTAATAAAAATCAAAATAATTTTTATGCACGCAATGATATTGGTTTAGAAGCTTAATCTCAACACAATGGTCACATTAACAAAACATTATACGCTTTGTATGTTACGCGTTAGTGGTGTTTCTTTGTAACTAGTTATGGTTGTGGTTAAATAGATCGAGATAATAGTTAGGAAGTTCGATTTTAAAAAATTGAACCAAATTCAGGTGGAGGCCCTCGAGTCTCAAATGAGAGAGATGAGCTCTCGTATATCGGATACGGAAGCTAAAAAGACAGAAACTGAAATTGAACTGAAAGCAGCTGTTGATAAGATCTGGGTGCTAAGGGAAATCATTACCGATTTGGAGCAACAATTACAAATAAAGACTGAGAAAGAAGAATCCTTGCAGCTTCAAATAAATCAATTAGAAACTGTTATCGCCGCTCAAACTAAGAACCAACATGATTTAGTGCAGGAACTAGATTCAATGAAAATGGACAGTGAAAATAAACAGCTCAACGAACATATCAGTCTATTACAGGTAAGTCTTGGTAAACACTGTTTTCGAGAATATGCTTACCTACAAATATGATTCTACAGGAGGAATTAAGGAAGCACAAGTTAAGTTCAGAACAGTTCAGCGTTAATTCTGCAGCATTGAAGCAAATGAAAACAGAATTGCGCGATATGCTATCTCAGTTGGACAAAAAAATTAAAGATCTAGAATCTGTGCACATGTGCAGCTCTAATTTGAGCTTGAGTCAACCAAGCGAAGATGTATCCATTAGGGAACAAATAGATGCGTCTCGTTGCCCTACTCCGGAGGATCCTACTTTACCACCAATGTTGCCTCTCGATCAGTTGCTTAAACTTAAGGAGAAAATGATGAAACATTTTAGAGCCGAAGAAGTTGTATTTAAGAGAATTAAGGATTTAGAAATGCAAGTGACATCTCTGAAGAATCAGAACGAGGAACTGCAAGCAGAACAGGAGATTTTACAGCAAACTGCCTCTGAACAGTTGTTCCAAATGGAAGCAATGCGTGGTCGTTTGGAGCAACAAAAACAAAATGCCCCATTTGCTCAGAGGCAGGCAACGTCTCGTTTAGAATTGCAACTTCACGAAGCTAACGCAAAATTTCAATCGTTAGAGCGAACTGTCGCTGACAAAGACCTGGAGTTAAAAGATGTCAAAAATCAACTGGACAGAGTTAATCAGCTTTTGCAAGAGAAAGAAGCAGAAATTGCGAAAGTCGTGCAAGTAGAGAGCGCAACGATTCAAAAATTGAAAGAGCATTTAGAAGTTGCCGAGGAAGAAAAGAGAATATTACAGGCACAGGTTGGTGTCCAAGAACATGCTCAGCTAGAATTGCCTCGGTTGATCGATAGCATGTTGGCCGACAAAAATGAAGAAATAGATCATCTGAAGGAACAATTAACTAAGAAAGAGAAACAACTTGAATTATATTCCTCGTTGAATTTAGACGAAACGCAACTACGAGAGTTGATGCGACAAGCAGACCCAAAGAATAGTGCTCGTACGTTAAGCGATATTTTGTCCATTCACTCGGAATGCGAGGACACGGCAGAAGCCATTCGAGGAGTAAGCGGGACTCAAATGCTTCCCAATGCGTCTACTTTCAAAATTCCTACTCCGTTTGTATCATCTAAGATCGCGGACGAATCTGTTATGCCTTTAATTGATCCAACTAATATGATCTTACAAGTGCCACCGCTGGATTTAGGATCTCAGTCTCAGTGTTCGTCGGCCACGCCTAATCAACAGTCTATAGGCATGGAGTTGTTACATAGTGGTTTCGAATCGGGAAATACAGGGAATAATTTGTCGATAGACGAGACAGATCGCGTCTCACAATCAAAACAAGAAAGCGACAAATTACAAGAGTGCTCGGAAAGGGAATCCGATCAAAGGAATGAAAGTAATGAACATAATTCGCACATTACTTCGATAAAATATACACAAACCTCTATTAATGAGGCTATCAAGGAAATAGAGAACTTGGAGAACCAATTGGAAATTATGAAGGAGGAGTTACAGGCGAAATCAGCGGTTCTAGAGAAACGCGAGACAGATTTAATATCTTTGCAAAAGATGTACAATGAACAGCAGGTAGAATTCAAGGAAGTGGTCGAAGCACTCTCGAGGGACAAATGTTTCTATCAGAATCAATACGAGTTGTCGCGGGTATCTGAACATAAAATAAAGAAAGACTTGCAGGAGGTAGAGAATGTTCTTAAATTAAGAACCGAAGAAATCGAGGAGCACAAGAACAAAATGCAAACAAACGAGAAAATTATTATGGAGTTAAATTCGGAGAATACAAGACTGAAGAAGGATATAGAAGATAAAGAGCAGGAACAATCAAGAAAGTATACCGCCTTATGTATGGAAAGGATAAAGGAATTGCAAAATCTGAGAGATGCGATTCTCGAAAAAGACATCACTATAGAAACCATTCAGACACGCAACATCGAGATAGAGAACGAAAACAAACAGCTGTACGAATTCAAGACCAAGTATCAATCGTCAAAGCGGGAACTCATGGAGTACCAAATCGAGATCCAGAGACTAACAGAAGGTTTGAATAACAGAGATCAAATCATCAGACGATTGGAAGAGATGGCTAGACGTACTAGTTTCTCAGGAACATCTTCACCCTCCAATGAAAAGGATCAGGAGATACATCACTTGCAGGAATATTTGAAGGAAAAGGATAAAGTCATACGTCAGATGAGCGATGACAGCAAAAGTTTGCATAGAGCTCTAGAGACGATACAAAACAAGATGAAGGAATCTGGAAACGTGGTGGAGTTAAGGAAGAAGTTAAAGGACGAAAGAAGAATAAATACCGAATTACGGGAGATGGTAGAAAAGTTGAGTAAGGAATTGTCCGAATTAAAAGTATCCGCGCAACGATTACCCGAAGATACTGATATCGAAGATATGGTGCAGAGAGAACTCAATTTGTCGGCACACCTGGACAGACAAATTATGAGTGCTATTGAAAGTGATACAGAAGATAACGCATGCACGATGGAAAGACAAACTCAACAGCATCGAGATCATCAGGAAGGAATAAAAAGAAGTATGGAACTAAAATTACAATTAAATCAAGCCAATAAAATCAACGAAGAACTAAAAACACTGAAAGATGACTTAGAAATCGAGAAAGGAATGCTCAAATGTCAGATTGCAGAATACGAAGCCCGAATCTTCCAACTTAAATCAGATTTGACAGAAGAATCTAAAAAGGTTACGAAACTCGACGAAGAATTGACGTCTGAAAAGAATTTAATTCGAACGTTGAAGATTCAAATTGAAAAGGAACATAGAGCGATGCAGTCTGGACATGTTCAAGATTCAGAGTTGATCGAATTCCTTCAGGATAAGTTGAAAACATCTCTAAATAACGAAGCGAAACTTCGTAATGACCTGTCGGTCCTGCGCCAAGAACACAAAAGTCTGGAAATACAGTTGACTTTGATGAAGGATCACGTACAGTCTCAAAAAGCGGATGAGTTACCAAAGCTTGCTGAACTTTTGGAAACCGAGCGAAAGAAATACTTGTCGTTTGTGGAAAAATTTGAAAAAGCAGAACGAAATAATTCGGAATTGAAGGACACTGTGAAAAAATTGCAGATGGAAAAGAATCGTTTCGAGAAACAGTTGGAAGTGGAAGTAGAGGAAAAAGAGAAATTGGTGAGTAGTCTGGCCTTGATCGAAGGAATCAAAGACCATCTGCAAACCGATCTCAGACGTACTAAAGAGGAACTCAAAGCACGAGAGGAAGAATGCGAGTGGCTACAAAAAAGGATCAAATCTATGTCTGATGCGGAAAATAGAAGGCAGGAGCAAAGTACTAGCGAACATAACGAGCTTAAGGCATTAAGAAGAGAAATTAATAATGCAAGGGAAGTTATGGTTAGTAAACATATCATAACATTTTATAACAATTTATTTCTAAAATAATTTAAGGTTTTTTAATTGAAATTTTTTGTTCGATAGATGGATTTAGAGGCTGATGTAAAACAATTGAAGAAAGAACTAACGGAATCCCTTGAACGAGAAATGAAATTAAGAGATACAATTATTGAGTTGCAACAAGATTTGAGAACGACTGCTAAAAGGGAATCGGATCATGCAAAAGAAATAAAAATCAGATTTACGGGCGAGAAGAATACGCCTTCCAAATTCATACAAAAAATTAAGGTACCTAGTAGTATAGTAACATGGTATTTTACATTGCATTACAAATATACGTGTTGGATAACCAATACTCTGTTTAATAGGATCTTAGTGATAGCAATGAAAAACACGTAAATGAAAAGAGTATCCTACAAGAGAAGCTCGGTAAAGCACGAGATGAGAAGGAGCACCTTATCCAACGAGTAAGACTACTCGAAGCTCAAATAAAACGAAACAAAAATTCTCAAGATGCAAACGCATTAGGTTCAGATTATGTAGACAAGGTAATTTTGTATTTTAGTATATGGTTAACTTCTATATTTACTTACGATAATGTTTCTGTACTATAGTTGCAGCACTTTTATGGGAAATATTTACGAGCAGACAGTAGACGTAAGGCATTAACGTATCAAAAACGTTATTTGTTGACCATAGTGGGTGGTTATGAGCTTTCAGAAGAAAATACGTTGACTATTCTCTCTCAGTTAACTAAAGAACAACGATCTTACACTACGATGGGTCGTAATAAAAAATCACCAAAAGTACGTTTCAAGAGTGCAGCACTAGTTTTCATCAGTATATACAGAATGAAGTGGCTGATTCTTAGATGGACAACCGGCAAACGAATAGGTGTTAAATCATTATTGTGGAATGTAGATCATGCATTCATACCAGTGCAAAAATCTGTTATGAACCATTCACCTCCTGTTCGAGAAAAGTTGACTACAAAGTGAGTACAACGGTAAACGAGCATATTAACATTGTTATAATGTAAGCAATGTAATGTAAGCAACTTATATAAGAAACTTTGATTGTCCTTGCAGTTGTAACAGTGAGTTTGATGGATTTGCGCTTGAACAGTATTATCAACGGTTAAAAAATATTCAAGAGACATTAGGTTTAGCAATGACAGAGTCTGGAAGTCGACAGATACTTCCAGAATAGTATTACGAATGTCTAAGTCCGATAAGCTTTAAGACACAAATGTGAAATATACTCTGAAACTGTGATTGAAATATCACGTTGTTTTTTAATGCAGCCATTAGAATATGACCTGAATGGGATTGCTGTTCCTGTTTGTATTATCAAATGCAAATTGTAAACGAGCGTTATAGTCAAAAATGTTGTTGAAATTATATCCTTTCTTTCATGTATTTTTCATACCGAGTGTAAATAGAACTGTATCATAGAAACTGCAATTGTTGATACGTTAAATCTTCGCACGTTTACCTTATCATAATTTATCGTGTACAATTCACATCAGTACTATTATTTTAAACAATCTATAGAAGAGCGAACACAATAATGCTAACTATACGTGCTCGTTTGACACGTTTTACCAAAGTTACGATAAACTATACCTTTACGCGTACTATTAGACCTTTTAAGAATGCAAACCTGTGCCTTGTACATTTTAATAAGTGTTTAGTATTTATTTATCAATAATATGTACGTTTTTATATAATGAATAAATAAAGTATGGAATGCCTTTTTATGAAACTAATGAGTAAGGAATTGATCAATAACTCTCACATATCGATATATCATTGGTATATTTGTATATTTTAACAAAAGGTACCTATCGTTTCAATTTAATAACACATTAAACACTCGTTGCCTTGTGTATTTCACAGTAAATATAACCGTAGGTTGAACCAGTTGCAATACTATCTTAAATCGGTGATCATCGTGTTAAAGGGATTCTGGTCCATTGTACGAGAATTAATTTTACATCGCAAAGGAAGTTCTTAATCGCAACACTTTATGCAAACTAATTGGGAAATAATACTAATCAACAATTACGGTGATAGGAAGTTACAGAGTTTTTTGTACATTTTTCTTGTACATTTTTTTGTAACAATAACTAATTCTGTTATCAAGTAATGCCTAAAAAGACGGAACGCAATCGTCGCTTATAGAAGTTAGATGTTATTTACATATTTACAGTAAGATGTGTGATAAAATATATGGCGATCATCTAGCTTTATACAAGATACTTCAAAATATGCAATAGAATTCGAAAAAAGGTGTTTGCTTTCGGATTATATCGCGTTTTTTGAAGCACCTTGTACATTCTTGATATATCTAAAGTTACTTCCGATTTTGTTAAACGTAATCTAAGAATTTAAGGCTTTTTGTTAACCGTTTACAGTTATAGTTTAAACAGTGCAAATTGTATGTAGCTTAAGTATAATTCTGTTATCTTTCTTTTTGTTTTATTTCATACTTCGAGGTTTCACTAGCAAATTACCGATTTCATATTAATTGGAAACTACATCTTACGAATCCTTATTTCATCGTAATAAATCTTATAGAAATTTGTAATACTTTCTTTGTAAAATATCGTATATTGTTAAGACTTACTATTTACTCCGTTCAAAGTAAGTGATACGAATTCTCACGATGAAATCCGGAAGAGTTTAAAAAAGAACTTTTGTCCAATTTTTTGCTTTACACGAGAAAAGAAATCTTACGTACATTATTTGATAGTGGACGAAATCAAAACGTTACACAAAATTATAAACGGTTAATTGTACTATACTTTGGAATCAAATTAACAGCATTCCTTCTTTGCATTTGGTGCACGCAAAAGGAAGTCAAATATATCATATTTTTTGCGATTAGTGCATATTTCAAATTAATTGAATGAAGAAAAGCTAAATCATACGTGTTACTTTCAGTAATTTCATTAGTTACTTGTGCATTCTTGAAAATTCAAACGTAACCGTTCACAGCAGAGATGAGCAAGATTCACATCTAGGTAAGGAAATGTATGAACGAATAAAAGATCTAAAATATTTACGGAATTACAATTAAAATATTTTTATAATTATAAAATATTTATAATGCGCATTTATAATTATAAAAATATTTAGTTATTTACGGAATAAATGAAATAAAACAACGTTTGATCCGTCGTTTGTTCAGTTCAACAGGTAAGACACCGTTGGTGACCACTCATTCATGACATGAGCTCGATGATCGATGACCAATGATCTATGACATAAGTGTTAATTCACCCCTGAAGAAGCTAACTGCGAAACGTTAGAACATTTTTTCCAAAGGACATGTCTTGCAACCGAAAGTCTCGATAAGTATTAACTGTTACAATTTTTAAAATCCTCAAATGTTCTGTACGGAGTTTTTATTCGCCATCTATTATTTGAATAAAATTCTGTCCATCTCTGGTTTGTTGTTGTGTTTGATACTTGTCAGAATATTTTTACGCACGGTTCAGAAAAATGAATCGATTGAATCTATTTTCTTGCATGAACTGTTTACTTTAACATCATTTTAAAAGTCAATTGTTTTGGGAATGTCTATTATACATACTTATGTACATATTTAATATTTCTACATAGAAAATTGGTGACGCCGATAATTAAATCTTGAAGTTGTAGGTCAACGAATACTAAAATCTTTTCTACCGATACTTTGTACCAGAGATGGACAAAACTTTATTTGAATAATAGATGATCTTTTTCATTCGTTTATTTGAAATGTTTATCTAAATAAGAATTTTGTCCATCCTGATTTATATGTTCTGGCCTTTCAACCACTCTTGATATCGTATCAAGAGTCATGTTTTCTTTGGTAAACTGTATGTGATAAATCAACTATACCAGTAGTGCACAAAATTTGGTACTTTTATCAAGTTCATCTGCAGCCCGTAAAATAAAGATAAAATCAAACTTCAAAATAATTTGTAACATATATTCGTATGTTAAGCATCATACATCTTGTTTTTATCACTGATTCTGTGAAAAAGTAAAGAATATATCCTCAACTTAAAGCTTATGTCACTTGTTAATAAAAAAAAGTAGGAAGTTTTTGAAAAAGTGAATTCAAATATTTTAACTTTACCACTATTTACTTTTTTTTTTATATTACTATTTATATGCATTGAAAAAGCAAGGGCCAATAGGTACTACAAATCTGATTTACATGGTCTGTAATGTGTTAACTTATCTTTACAGACACATTAGATGAATTTGTATATTTCCCAAATTTTCAGGGTATAACGTTGAAGCAAACAAGTTTCAATGACAAAATATAAAAAGACAATAAATTAACTTCTCAGGACATTTACATCCAGAGTTTTAAATATGACGAACTTAAAGAGACAACATATAGCTATATTTTTTAATATTTTTTTTTTATATTGGTTAATTAATTGATTAAAAAATGTAACTAGAAATCGTTGATGCCTAATACTCTGACTTACCTTGCTCGCAATTTAAATCAGAGAATATCATAACATTTTACAAAAATATGACTTCTAACAATTATCCAAATATTTTAGATATTACATTTCTATTCACACATATATTTGGTAGCATTTAAATATATAATCAAGTACTTTTAATTATAAAACTAAAGTAGATGAAACTGTGAATAAATAATATAATTTGCTACAACTTCATAGAAGCCAACTGTTAAAAAGCTTGTATCTAGCTAGAAAGACTACTATTATTGGCAATAGAATCACACAAATTTTTGTATACACATCATTTATTTTACGAACTAGTTTTATTTCTGTGAAAAATAGCAAGATGTGAATATTTGCAACTTTAATTTTAAGTGTTCACAAAAATTCAAATTTTTTAAGTTTTCGCCGACTCTTGTCTGAACTTTTTAAAACAAACTAGTTTTCAACAGCATATTTGAATTATATTTTTGTGAACCTTATAGTTGATTCTCCTGCTTCATATAAAAAATATGTGCAATTCTTCCCAGTAAAGTACAATGTCAGCTTTTGCATGATTCTTCAACTGCACAAAGTGGAAGCCAGAGTACTAAATAAATCTTGAAATAAATAATTTTTAAAATAAATTAAAGTAATGGTATTTTCACTTTTCGAAATTAAAATAGACAACAAAGAGTATCAATCTTGCAAGCAATATTTATATTCAACACAGAAGCTTGCATAAATAAGGAATAAAAGTATAAGTAGCACAAAACGAATAGTGCTTCTGCTTTTGCAGAAACTTGTTGACTTTTAATTAATTTAACATTATGTTAAATAGAAATATGTTTTTTCGTAATCCGAAATTTGGGCCACAGAAATTATTATCTCACATTATTTGGTCCAGTAATGAAAAACGTTGTGCACCACTGGGCTTATGCGGTTCAGTTCATGAATGCTTTGAAATATGAATTTCATCTTGTACAGTTAAATACATACATTTGTTAAAAACTTATACATTTGGCTTTTCATACAAACTTTTTAAATAGTTCCTTTTTACTTTTTACACGAGTCTTGAAAGTTGTGGAATAAATTCTCTATTTTGTTATAAGCAGTATGTCTTTTTCAAGTACAGGGTGGAAGGAGGAGTTTAGCGCAAGGTATATTTTAAAAATTTACAATAAATTTTGATAAATATTCAACAAAAAATTATCTTCGATTTGTTGATATTTTTCTAATAAATTAAATAATTCTGTACAAAATTCTTCAAAGAAGTAGGGAATATTCTATATTATCAATTAATCGCTCCTCCTTCCCCTTCACTCTTAAAATTAAAAGAACCGTCTAATTATTTGCTAGCTTTGCGCGTTAAAAACCCTTAATTCGGCCCTTTTGCTTATATATTTTTTTTACACGGTATTTTTGGAACAATATCTACCGTATAGAAAGGGAATTAGGTTCATATTTTTCCCGCTCAAATCATCCGTGTTTGTGATTGGTGCATGCATCTTTGAAGTTTGTGGCATTAAACGGTCCAAAGTAATCGTCGTGAAGTTGTCGGATAATCGTCTCTATTGGGCATAATTTTGAATCTTTTCGCGTTCTTTCGACGTCCGCGCGTTCAATGTAATTGACACTATAGAAATTTGCATTCTTGCAGAAAGGTATTTTCTGTGTGAAATCTTTTCCATTTACAATAACACGGAAGTAAAAGTCACTGGCCACGTGATTCTCGTTCCTCGGATTTATGCGATAAACTTCGATTACGAAACGGGAAGCATAATGGGGCATAGTCAATTTGTCGGAAAAGATGCCCAGAGCTGTCGCCAGGTATTCCAAAGTCTTGTCGTGTCCAGAATAAAGAACTATCTTCGGTTTGGCTTCGGATATTATGCGTAACATGTAAGAAACTATGCTTCGAAGAAGCCCATAAGCTCTTAGCAATCCGTACTTTCGACGGCTGTTGCTTTTTGCCACTTGCCTAGACTCCCATTCAGTGTAGGCGAACAAGCCTGTCACATGTTCCGTTTTCACGCATACTCGTTGATTGTCAAAGTCTATACAAGGCAGGGAAGCACCGTGGCAGATGTATGTCAGTAATGCATCTTTTAAGGTATTGGGATCCATTGTTTGGGCTTGATCAGGAATTTCAAACACTGCGTTGGAAGCCTGTTTTATAAGCTCTGCCACTGCTGGATGAGATTTGAGATGATCGGACATTTCCTGCAAAACCATCCAGAAGTTCAATATACAACATTGTCAGATACAAGCTGTAGAATTTTTTAAGTAAATGTTATCCATTGATTGTCATTTGTTTTTAGGACTGAATATATATATTCAGTATTTTATATATGTTTTTCAAGTATGAAATCACTTGAATGGATCCATTCGCTGTTCCAATGTACTTACTTTTACATGTTGTTTAAAGAATTTTTCAGCAGCTGGACACGCACAGTCTGTACTACAAAATGCGTAGCTTTGACTTTCTTGCATAGTAACTTTAGCTAGATTTTGAAAACCATCAGTTTCCAAGAGAGCATACAATAGGGCAACCGCACTTTGGACTGTTCTTCGATACCTAGTGCTCCAGACGATAATATCTTTGTTGGATATTGTGCCATTGCCCAGATTGAGTTTATGGTAATAAGCGTTTCTAAGTATGATTCCAGTTTTTAAAAGTTGTCCAATGCCAAGCGTCGTCAACTGGCCAATTCTGCAGTCTTTGGAGTTGGCAGGTAGCATAGGAAAACCATGAAACGGCCCCAAGAATTGTGCCCATGATGTTCTGGAATAACTGGAGACATTTTGCAGGAAGTTTACATAATTCTGGTATAGGTTTTCTAATTCGGGTGTTGAACCAAACTCTCCACCACAATTTACTATGCTTATGTTTCGAATGTGAGCTAATGGCCCTCTGTCTCCATGCCGTATAAATACCAAAATACCACTCAATGTTAAGTTCCCATCCAACTTTCCTATACACAGGAAATTAGCGGTGTTATTGTATCGTTTTTTTGTATTGCAATAAGATAATGTTATTCCAAGTGTAAAATATTATGGTACCTTCGGTTTCTGCAATAATTTCATTGGGTGAATTACAAAAACGAAATATTTTTTTTGTTTTCATGTCAGCTCTCAAATTTCTCGGAAATTCCCTTATAGAAACATCATTACTTAGGACTCTTGTTTGTACAGAACTCCTCTCATCTATACCAATATATTTGTACATACCTACAGAATTTAATAAATGCCATTTTATTTCTCATACCTTGTAGTAGTTTGCATGCAAGTACATAGTATAAAGGAATAAAATGGGGGGATGATATTGCATACTGAAAACTCATATACGTGCACCTGTTTGTACGTAAATAATAGATCGACATTCGATTCGCTTTATTTAGAAAAGAATGGAAAAATATGAAACTTCAAATGGTTCTTTAATCGTGCTCACGTGCACGAGTTTTAGCTTTGCTAACGAAGCCGATAATACGAAATCGTGTATGCATGCGTTAATTACATTGTCGTATGTTAATTAGTGAACATTTGTGTCACGATAAAATAATAATCTCTACAGAATATATTAATTAATGCAGTATTGTTGATTTAAAATATTAGAGGAATAACGATACAAAAATACTTGTTTTCAATGATTATCTACAGATTATCTACAACCTACATGGTTTTAATTAATTTGTAAACTATCCTAAACTTTCTGACGTCGGTTTAATGTAATTTCTTAATTTGCTAAAGGATAGATGTGCCGTGAAAAAAGGGAGATAGATATAAAAAAACAAAAGAGAATATCAAGTTTCTGTTCCTAGTAAAGAGGCAAAATTTTTATCTAGATACAAATTTCAAATAACGAATAAAAGATAGACTGTTTATCCGTTACTCGTCCAATAAAAATTAGAATTCGATCAAATGAACAAGCGTCGCGAATAAATCGCTATGCATTGACGTTAATTTTTATCTGTTCTTTTAATACAAAATTTTGCCTATCTTTGGTTCTCAGTTTACCAGCAACGAGAAGGAAGATCCAAACACTGAGGATCACGTAGCAGTAAAAGGCTCGATGCTGGTAAGATAATCGAACCATTTCGGCCAACATTTTGCAATTTGTCCTGGCCGAAGCCAGATTCTCCCGATCCGGATATCACGACCACGATGACGAGGACGTGATCGACGACGATGACACCGAGTCAAACAACCAGCATGAACCCGGTTCAACGACTTTGCTCCAGCCTGCATCCTCTTTTCTCGGCAACTCTATCGCATAATTCTGTTGCAGTGTCCTTCGGAGATACGAGAAAAATCGTGGGGATGATATCGAGAGAGGGATTGTCCACGTCTGCTCGACTCCTGGACACCGGGTTCAACCAAAAGAGAACGTCGATGGGCGCTGCCGCTTGTCTATTCTCTGACATTTCTTTCACCTTCCCTAAGTATATTCCTTCCTCGATTATCTTTTTGTTTACTTTTCAGGTTCCTAATCGGTGATCGTTGGAATTGGATTTTTAAATCAATAACCAATCGCCAGTTGTGAAAACGTTACTCATATTCGTCGTCGATTTTATTTAGGTTTTGGTTTTTGATAATTATACATTTTAACTCGAAAGTATGATCAGTCATAGACGAAGAATGGAAATTTGTCACGACGAATTACTTCCCTCTTCTTCAAATGTTTTTTTTTCTTCTTTTTTTTTTTAGATTTTCAGTTTAACTTTCAGTGTCGTTGTGTTTGGTTTATGGACGGTGCATTTACAAAGCGAAAATTTATAAGGGCCAATAAACGATCCCTGGTTGTGTTAGACTTTTGTTACGGAAATAATTCAAATCGTGTCTTCCATCATTTCAGAAATGTTCAGTTTATTGTTTTCGTTAATGTTGTCAGACTTCCATCCTCACAAATTTACATTTTTGTTACTACACATTAAGATCGCGTTGACATATGACAGACGACGACGATCGATACAGCGGTTCTTCAACATGTTTATCGTATCACCCTCACTGTTTACACTGTTAACATTTTCACCTCTGACATCGCACCTTTGAAATATAACTCGCGACAGAAAATACCGAGTAGAATCGGAAGCTTAATGAAACATTTTTCTCCGACTGACAGGTAAGCCGCGCTCCTTGGGACAGGAGTAGGTTATCGAAGTCCGCATGCGCAGATTATAAGTGTTCTCATTGGTCTATCCTCGGTTTTAAATCCATTTCGATCCGCGGTTAAGAGAGGTGCGGAGAAGTTAATTCTATCTTGTGGAAGTATGTACACGTTATTCAACAAATTGTCAAAATAATCATTAATCGACCGAATACGGTGAATGAGTGAGACTTAATCATCTCGATAGTCATTTGTTGTACACTGGAAATGGAAAAATATAAAATTAGTTTATGGAAGTCCACCAATCTTCTTTACGGTTCCTTTACGTTTAATAATCCTATACATTTTTCTTTATTTTGTTTACTTTCATGTTCCTTTAATTACCATGTATGTTGTTATATAACAAATAGTCTGCGTGAAAAGTATCTTTATTAGGAGATTTAAAATTGTTTCATACATTATTAGGAAATTAGATAATTTTCCAAATGGCACACAACAATTAAAATTTTCATAGGTGATCAATAATTATACCTTTTAAGGTTACTATTCCTTTATGAATACACGGTATAGGTATGGAATTCCTTTTGTGTCAACAAAAATATGTTTTTCGTTTGTAGAGGATATGGTTTTGATAAGATAGACAACTACTTTAATACACGAACGTTCGCATTGCATTCTTTGGGCAAATGTTAAACGTAGGCTTATCATTACAGAGGTAAAAGTAGGTGACTTAGAAGCGCAGGCGCCACCGTATCTATTTCCGATTTCGGGCATGCTTGTGAATCTTGTCTTACCCCTCCTTGACGTGTTCTGATTCCACCGATGAATGCATAACCCTGGTTAGACAAATTTCTTACGTTAAGTTTACACAATTATTTCATTTAGTCGTAAAGTGGATTCGTAACTGCATTTTCGACCTGTCTTGACATAGGTACGACAGCATTTGGTATCAAGTTAAAGGCATTGACAATAATTGTGAGAAAATTTGAGTCTTATGAGATGGAAAATTATGGTTTTTTTTTTTATACAAAACGTAACAAAATGTCTCATACCATAAAAGCAGCAAGATACTACGTATTCCTCAACATCGACACACAGTATTGTACAGCAAATTTTAGTATAGTACTGAGTATTCCATCGAAATACAGTATAATTCTGCTGCCGACATTATATTACAGCATTGTACGCCAGAATAGTGAAATATACAGAATACTCTCACATCATACAAAGTTACATAAAGTCATATGCCATAATGCAGCAAGATACTACGCAATCCTCGACCTCGATACACAGTATTGTACAGCAAATTATGCAAATGTATCACACATTTTGAAAAGAAGATAAGTCACTCAATATCAAAAAATATTATTACGATTTGGACTAATTATTAATCTTCAAGTAAGCATTATGTTAAAAAATAAAAAGAGTATAATTGTTAACAGAGTAAAATTACTGTAACACCAGTATATATGACCGTATTGTAATTACGATTCGAAGAAAAAAAGAAAATCTATTTCGACGAACAGTCTGTAAATAGAGAAGTTTTATATAATATTAGACAATTGCAAAAGAAGCAATAAAAATTACCTCAATCGTAGGAACAGACACAAAAAAAGAACTCACTGTCTAGTACAAGATTTTGACCAACTAGTGTTCCACAGTGACAAGAATATAAGAGAAAAAGTAATAATAACCCGACTAAAGACTGCCCACTCTAAACTTGCATATGAGTACCTGTTAAAGAAAACAGATCCATAGCATCGCAACTCCTGTAACAAACAAGTTATAATTAACCACATTTTATACGAGGACAGAAGATTCGAGGTGCAAAGACGAAAATACAACGGACATGGCCCTGACATCACAAAAACGAGTCCAAAATACCGTAAATTTCGTAAATTTCGTAAATGGGAACACCTGCATATCTACGTTATTTATAGTTCTATAAAAAAAATCTATAGGACGAAGTTACACTGTTTGAAGGGGTACGTGTAATAGTGGAACTATTATTTACTCAAAGTCAGTTTTTAAAGAGATTTCAAGGCTATTGACGTTGTTTAAATGGAATGTGGTATTTTCATTATTGTAATCTCGTAGCTGATAAAAAAAACAAATTCAGACATGTATAAAATATTAACCTTCAGATAATCTTGTGAGGAATTATTTTTTTACGTATTATATTCCATAATAATATGAGAACATTTCTTGCTACAGACATTTTTTACTGTAACTTTTGTGTTACAAACTACATATGAACTACATAATTTGAAGAATCCCTATATACTTTCAAGGTTCCAAATACCTTTGACCGAAAAAGAACAAAATGGCGAACGTTAGAATGTTCTCAACACTTTTCTTGAATTTTGATCAGCTAAAAATATAGTTAAATATTAATGCATAATTATAATTCTATTACGAACGATAGCTACAAAACTATATTTTAATAATCTGTTTGTTTGCTTTCGAATGATCCAGTTTTTTTGTAACATTGCTCACCGCGAACCATGTTTTCTTTGGAGCTCCACCAGCTAATCGTTCATATCTCAAAGAATTTTGAATCTTTTTGGATGGAAATTTTCGTGGTATATTTTCAAGCATATATCTTCCCAATAGAGGAACATTGATTATGAAATATATCAACCAAGCATGATACAAATTCGCGAGGAAGTCCCTTTTTTAGACATTACAAGTACCCCTAATCCTTGGTTTTAGCAAATGTCCGAATATTGAAGTTATTCATAGTGTGCCATCAGACTCCTGATTCGGTCTTCAATTTGTTTGGATACTTCAAACGATTCCCCCATGCGTCGGGATAACGGAGTCACTGCATTTTTGCAGTTTTTGTTTCCCCCCTATAGAGGGAGCGATTAGCGTCGCGGGGGCGTTGAATTGGCAATCAGGCGGCAGACGACGTAGACGGGTCCGATTACAATTCCACGAGTCGTGGTACACTGCGAGTAACTCGAACTAACTGGCCTGATATGAGAGCTCGAGACTAACCGTAGTCAACTACGGACAATCTAGCCATCAACCTTAAACGGAATATATTTACGGTTAGATGCGTATATACTTACACTCCTGGTGAAGCGAACAAGTGACGTTAGCATCCGTTCCCTTGCCACGACCTACACTGGGACAGAACTAGAAAAAATGTAATCATACATCTGAAAATTCGTAAACAAGTTGGTATCGTAGAGATATTATAAATGGAGCAGGGGAGACATAGGTCTCCCTGTAAGCGGAGATGTCACGCAGTGAAAAAGAGAAAAAAACCATGGTACCCGATAAATCTCTGTGCTTTTATTAATGTGGATGCAAGGTATATACATATATAATTATTATTAGCTGTAGAAATTAATTTTGTGCCTTTATAATCAATCGTTTATAATTGTAACTTAAGAAAAAAATATTTATTTCATCATTTTGTTGGTCTAAATTATCAATCTTTTAAGTTCTCAACCTGATGGTCATTACAATTTAGCTATGTATACGAAGTTCAGTAACCTACAAATTTTACTTGTTCTTGTTTTTCCAATAGGGTATTTACCCGCCATTTTGTTACATTCAAATATCAACATGGTAATGACTTGCATAGATTGCTTTGAAATTTAGTTTTAGATTAAATTTAGTTACCTTAGAAAGGTACAGAATTAATGTCTACACCTAGTAGAAGTATAAGACGATAACCATTTACTATTAACATAAAAATGATATAAAAATGCGTTGGTAGGCAGAGACAGCTAGGTTACCGCGGTTTTCTTTTCAGCTGTAGTACGACCGGAGGTCTGGCTCCCTTACTTTATGTATAATATCTCTATCGTTAGAATTCCTACACAGGAAGGCGAAGATACTAAGCCGAATTAACCCTGTTTTCAGACGATTTCGTGAATACTTTACGAATTTCTTATAGTTGACGTAAAATCATTTCTACGTTATTACTAGGCTTATAACGTCACTTCTCTATATAAAAACTTGATTAGCTTTCTCTATAGCAAAATTTATTATTACACTTTTATTATTGAAGATAATAGGGAAATCCTTTCTCTTTTTTTCTGCATATACATCGTTATTTTTCAATTTTAGTTGTCAGTGAAAATAGCTTCATATTTACTGGGCTTGCTTCTATTGTTATAAGTAATAACTCAGCCAAAGTTCAAATCATTTCATGAATTTTTATCGAAGTTATAAAATAAGTAACCGATTGAAAAAACTCCACGTATTTTCCATTGAAAAGTTTCGAAGGCTCGAGGCACGTGTTAATGTTAAAATTAGGAGCTGAAATTTTGCAGGATTTTTTGTTACGTATTTGCAAGGTATTTCGAGGGTGCGTAACATAGATTTCAAAAATCATTGAAATAAAAACCAACCCAATGTGCACTTATGTAAAACGAAATAGCAATATTATTATATGTATTGTAGAATATAGTCAACATACGTTATGTATATTTTTTGTATGTTTTCCATATTACTCTACGCAGTAAATGCATAAAATTTGCAGACCAGCAATTAGTTTCCTCGTATGACGAGTATATTAATCGCTGCACAAAAAGTTGCCATTTCTCTTCATGATAAGTAAACTCGTAATTTACAGTTAAGAGGTTAATCGGTGTCGCAACACGCTGTCATTTGCAAGGGAAAAATCCTTTCCGACCACGCGACTGGCGTCGTCTATATTATTATCCTCCTCGCCGGTGATGATCGCGTATCGTCGTGCTTGATCTTGCAGCCTTGGCAAGATCATTGCCACCGTTACTATTGCCGTTCGTATCGCTGCGAAACGATCGGAGATTACACGCGCTTCTATTGCAGAATGCTCTGCATTTAATTGTATCTATTAGGTTGTGTAATAATAAGTCTGTTCGCGTTAACGGCGCTACGCATTCGAGAAGTGTTATCTGAAACCGTTGTTTATACTGTTATGGATAAACATATTGTGTTACAGATGGTTTGGAAATGTATCGTTTGGAATATCGTTTGGAATTCTTTTTCGGTTCTGATCGAGATATATTTCTATTATTTATATAATACCAGCTGCATCCCACGGTTTCACCCGTGTGGAATACTATACTTATGTCGTTTGCGTTCGACTCGCAAGGGAAGTTTAGCAATTGACACACGCCGAAAAATTTGAATCGTTATAGAAATAAAGTTCATGGGAACCTAATTACTAGACTGCGGACCTTTATGCAAAATAAAATCTTCGCGAACGCGCTTACAAAAATTGAACCTAAATAGGAATTTATTTTATTCTTCAAGTATTATAACATGAACTTTACTTTCAATCTTTTTTATATTCTTGCATATTGTTTGCCATTTTGTAGGTTCTTGCACATTCAGATTTCCTATAAATGCATAAAAATCCGCAGTCTACTAATTACAGTGCCCTTTTCTATTTTGGCCCAACAATGGTGTCAAGGGTGGAAACATTCCTTGGAAATAATTCTGATTATTTATATTTTTGCTAATATCTCTGAAACCATAAGAGGCACTGATCAAATTTTAAATGTAAAATTTAGTGATTTTTAACATTCTATAACGCCGTAGTAAGATATCAAACAAATATTTGTTTTTAATATTTTCCGCATAAGTCTTCCCACCCACTCGCTGCATAAAAATTATGTTCGCAATTTTGAAAACGTTTTCATACTGTACAACTTTCGTTTAAACAATCTTGTTGTATCTGTTACCAAATTCAAGTTATTGTGCAATATGGATACATGTCCAGTACTGTGTATCGTATTTCGGACAGAATTTTCAATTATTAAAACGAGAAACTGCATGTCGTTAGATGAAGAATTTTTACAAAATATAAATCCATCGATAGAATCTATTTTTCAGTGCTTTTTTTGTGAAATAATATATAAAAAGCTACTTGATCTTCAAAAATTCGTAGTTCTCTTAATAATGATCATATTGTTTTGAAACTTCTTTTTGTTATAGATCTCATGAGATTATGTAAAAAACACAGAAAGTTTTTCTCTAAAGTGAAAATTCAATTTCTTAAAAATGAAAGAATGATTTTTTTAAGAATTCGCAAGGGGGTAATGTGTATTCGTTGTCCGTTGACTTTGGTCAAAATCTAAAATCATTTATAAAAATTATTTTTCACTTCCTCGGTCGAAATGAAGCATATTTCATTAAATAACATATAGGAGCTACTTTTATTATCTATGAGAAAAAAATTCCTAAATAAAAGCAGTAAAATGGTTTGAAAAAAAGTGATTCTTTGAAAAAATATTTTAAACGAAAGTTTTTCACTTCGATGAGATAAATTATATAATATAAATATAATATTTTTACTAACCCACCGTTTTAAGGTATTCATTTTTTTTTTTAAGTGGTTAGTGTCTACATACTTATGAGCGGCTGTGTTGGCATATCATTGATTAGGTAAATTCTACATAAGATTGGCAGCATTCGATATTCTCAGGATAAAACGCGAACAGATATATTGGGTACTCAAAGAATTTCATGGCGTTTCTCAACCATTTGCATGATTTCATCGCATCGTTCTGTAATTGGTCGACCACAGCGTAATGCATCTTTGACATCAAAATTTTGATAGACCATTTTGTTCGTAAACGCCACAAATTTGTTCACAAGCCTGCATAGCATTCTCGCCTTGATCAAGCGAATAAACACCACGAACTTTTTCGAATACACATTACATACACAACCTAATAAAATAAAATCGAACTCGCCACGTTTCATGGCACCGACAGTCGAGACGATGAATCTCTCTCCTGCGCATCGAACTACAAAGTAAATTCGGTGAACAAGCATCCCCGACCCGAGAAGAGGCTTCTATCCGCAACAATAGAACGAATTCCACGAAGCTAGCAGGTGCTGACGATCGTATCGAAGACGTGAATCGATGGTGTTCCGGCACCCTCTACCTGAGCAGGTATCCGACGGAATTCTTGGAAGAAAGATTTACCCCGAAGATTTCATGAAAAGTTGGACACCCATGGTTGTGATTTTCACGATTTCGAAGAATAGACGTAGAAGGAGCTACGTGGAAAAAAATATGCAACCTTTGCATCGCTAGAGCTGAGCGAAGAAACCGTGGTTAAGCACTGGTCTGTCTAGTTCGAAATCTAACAGAAGAATCTGAGACTCAAGACTTCATTTCGAGTAGGAACAGATCTACCTTGAAACTAACAAAGCTGAAGCTTTAGACACCTCAAGTGCTCCTTTCTTAATTTCTTAAATTCATCTTACATTCGACGATATTGAAATATTTGAAATTAAATTATACGATGGTTTACAAGGCATGCTACGAATTCACATATTTATTGTTATCGGTTATAGGTTATCCCAAAAATTTCTTTCGTGACTTAGCCTTAGCTATTTTATCTAGCTATGTCTATATAAATAAACAATTTTATGTCTTGGAAGCTGATGTTATCCTTTTTACTCATTGTTTAATTATCATTGAAGATATTTTATTCACATTGAAGAGTTGTTCACGCCCTTTCGTACGTCTTTTAGTATGGAAAATGAAAGGAAGCATTCACGACATGTAATGTTGCATTATTTTAAAAAAGGGAACAGTGCCAACGATACTGTAAATGATTTGGGACGATGGCATTATGCTGCTTCCAGAAAGATGAAAGAAGGTAATAGAGCAAAATGGATCGTATAATGCAACATATAATAAAATATTGTGTACGTATTACTTATTAATACAACGAAAAAAAACTTTGGTAACAAAATTTACTTTTGAACTAATATTTTCATCAAAGAAAAATGCTTTGAATAGATTAAAGAAAGATAATAACGTTTACAAGGTCGATTTCAAAGATTGCAATTAATCTTACATATGCTAGACTAAAATGAAACTAATGAGACTTGGTTTATTCCTAGAGGATACTGTAAAAATCACGGATACGAGTTCGACTGAATAATAGCATAATCTTTTATTTGGAGCTAAAATAGCAAAAATGCAGGTTATCAAAAGTGTTACACAGGTAGCATTACAAAGATTAAACGATTAACTTACAGATAGACACAACGTCAAACGATTTATATAATAGGATGAACTTATCAATAGTTTTAAGCTTTGAATTTCTTTTTTCTTTTTCAACAGTGTTATTTTTGACTGTATATTTATATTTTCGATCATTTCTGGTATCAACTTATCGATAGTTCTAAAGTTTTAGAGTGTATATGTACAATTAGCTATTTTGTTATTCGATTAATTTTATATTTGATTTGAATATTACCACGTAAGGTTAACAATCATAAGCACTACTTCAGTTTGTATATATCATTGTAGATGACGGCACTGTATAACAAAGTGTGACAGCACCTTCCGTAGTCGCTACTAGAGGGAAACAGACCGACCCCTGTCTCGCATGTAGTACTTTATCTGCTTTCGATTCCTGTCTATACAGTCTTCGACAGAGATGTGAAAATCATCCACAGATGTCAATTATGATTAATATCTTATTCAATGGAACACACCAGTTTTGCACATAGTGACGCATTTTCCAAATCCAGACTCATGAATGCACAGACATCCCCCTTTATCCAAGTACCCCATACCAAATCAGCTTTATTCGTTGATGACACAGCCATTTATGTATCTTTTTGGAAGGTAGACCAAAAATTAATCGCATCTACATTCAAAACCACCTTTATTATATACATTGCAAATTTTGTATTATTTCTGGATACTCAAATAAACCACCAGTAAAATTGAAGCCTCAAAGCCACCCTTCATTGGAAAGCTCAACATAGAAACCATCTCGAAATAAGTTAGACAACAATAGAAGCCACAGAGTGGAATATATCAGAGTCAAAAATACCTTGGTACTTGGTTTGATAAAGAAATTCATCTGGAAATCATACAACATTTCTCAGGACAGAACCAGGGAAGGTACATGGGTACTTTGAGCTTTATTTACGCTTTCTCTATTTTTTCTTACCGGAGGAAATAGATTTCCTTTGTCACTCAAACTCTTTCAGTTTCAGAATGTGTCAGAAACATCTGTGTGCACAAAATCTCTGGCGCGCTATCGTCAAAATCAACATTTCTATAATCTAAAGAGTCAAAACTAAATTTCTAATAATCACCCTTAAAAAACCTTGCCATTTCTTCATCTCCTTCTTTCACCAAAAATTCGATATAAAAAGTACATCACTGAATACATAAACAACCTCTTGCAAAATTCTTATGAATATAGCTACCCTAATATACTCATTGTCAACTTGAGAAATTCTAAGCTCAACGAGCTAAAACTCTTCGCAAAACAACGAAATTACTTCCATAACCCACCAACACTTTCATCATGCCATGCATACGAGATGTTCGAAAGGTTTACTTCTAAACTAACACTTCCCTCCATTCATAATTCAAGATATTAACCTTCATCTCTAAATGTAGATTGTAAAAACAGAATTCCAAGTTATATGTACAATAAGAAAGAGAATAATAATAAAACCATTTTTTAAGGATTTTTTAAGGATTTTTTTAGAATTCCAATGTACTTCACAATTAATTAGGAATATCAACACAAAAGAAACCTCTGAATATCACTGTGTCTAAGTCAGGGTCTGCTAGGTAGGGTCTTATCAATGAGTCCACCACTAAACCCAGGATGAAACGTGCCCTCCCTTCGTTTTCTCCCTCTCTCTCCTACCTTCTCTCTCTTCACATGATCGCAATAGGGTAATAGCGACGGTACCCTTCTGTAGTGCTGTGTTGTTACACATTGGATTGGTTACGTTGATTATTCTAGAACCCTCGATTATTGTTAGTATCTGCGATTGCTCGTAAAGAATCGTTTAGATCTGGGTGAGCTCGCACGTGGTGTCCGCCTAATAAAAACTGAATCCAGTGGAAGGGCTAACTTTGGCAAAGGAAAATTAATGGCAATGTCAAATAAATATTGGGTTGTCCGGAAAGTTCATGTCGATTTTTGGTAGGTGTTACAGGTCTGAATATATCGAAGTGGTTGAAAACAAATAACATGCATACATCCCTTAAAAGGTGGAAAGGTTGTGGAACAAAATGGCACCTATGTAATTCAATGAATATATATTAAAATTCAAACGTGTTTTTGAATGTTTCTTAGAAATTGGCACGAACTTTCTGGTTCAACCTAATACTTACTTATATCCAAACTTAACGATTATATTATTGTTAGGAGTTTTCAGCCGCGACTGTCTGCAGTAATCGAGGTTCTGCCGTATCTCCTTGTGAAGAGGCTGTTGGAGTTATCCATTATCCTTTTCAAAGTATGATAGCACTCATGGTCCAGAGATTCGGATTGTTAAAGTAATTCATGGACAAGGAAACTTGACCATGATGCAAACGAAAATATCGTGCAAAAATAGCATTCATGGCCGAGAGATTCTGTTTATCGAAGTTATTCACGTACAAGGAAATTTGACATTGTGGAATTGATTCCGTGTACACTATCGGCCATTAATTTCACTGCACCGCCATATTTGTGATTTTTTCGAGGTGGACGCAAGTAAACAGCTATTTGGTGATAAATTCATATTTATTGAAGCGGAGCGATCATATTTGAATTCATTGACGAGGTTTCCAAACAGTTGGATAGATAATTTACTTGAATTTGGTTTCTATTGAAGTACTCACCCTTAGGCCGTGTCTTAATTGACTGTTGCGCGATTTTGTCGTGCGACAGTCAATTAGGACGTAGGGTTAGCAATGCACATAGGACATACTCAGGGTATTCGGCGGCTACAAGTTGTTCCAAAGTTTGACTATCTTCCAGTCCTCAGGGGCTGTAGCAGTGTGTGTAGCTACAGTACGGGCTTAGCAACCCCGAGGTACCCGAGCTAGAGGGGGACCAGTAAGGGAGAAGTAAGAGATACTGCAAACAATATTAAAATAATGCAGGAATCATGTAAGACGATGATAAGAAGAATGGAAATAAGCTAGTAATAAGTAAGCAGTAGTGCAATAACTCTGTATAATAATTTTCGCACTTTAAATAAATGAATGAATGACTGTCTTCCATTTCTATTGCAGTACATCTCACAGATGATTTTTTATTCATAATTCGATCCCATCTGTCACGATAATCCCACAAGGGACGTTGCGGAAATCATATACTCTTCTGTTGTAAAGACCACTATCTGATCTTATGAATATCAAGTATTTTACGACAACTATATTTTGATATGATATGAATGAGTGCAGACATATCTTACAGTAGTAATTCGACACATCTGTATAGAGCAACCGTCAATTACATTCGTCCTTCTTCGAAAAAGTTATAGGTGTGATGGTGTATAAATAAAAGATGTAAACAAAAATACCCGCGGAGAAATGTCACATTCGATAATAGGATCACGATACTCGGAAGTCGTATTGACATGGCGCAATGCAGAGGTCAATCGAGAAACTTGGATTTCTCATAACATGTTATCTTATCGTATGTAAAGCTAGATTATGGAGTCAAGCTTTTGTTTCCATGACCTCGCTTATCGTTCGATGTTGAACTAATCAATTTTACGCATTAATGGGTCAGGCTTACGGGTCACGGTTTTTGAACGTGGGGTACAAAGATGCGTGTATACGGGATACGTATAATGTGAGAAACAATACTAGTTTTCAAATGATACTTTCTACATCATATTTGTTTAATCGTAATACATATATTTGTTTTTTTGGACAAGTGAAAACTTATTTTATGTAGAAAAATGCCTAAAACTTTGGATCTTTATTTATTCATTTCCTAAGTGTAATTTGAAAATTAAACATCTGTTCGCCACTTTATTTTTACTGGAAATAGAGCCTGTTCATCAAGAGAGCATTTATATTTAACGATACCGAAGATAACGACATTTATTGGAGCTATTTGGTTTTCAGTAGCGTTTCTGTTCACACATACAAATCCACAGAGTGTCCCTAAAGTTTGGATTTTACGTATAATATACATATATTAAATATGGTTTTGTCGAAAGAAGAAATTAATCCAGACTTTAGGGACACACAGTCGTGTTTATTATTAATTAAGATGTTACCTACCGAGTAAGAAAAAAAAGTACTTTTACACATAGAGAAAACCTGAAATTTTGTATTTTTGTCTAGAATCATACAAAGGAATAGTAATCTTTCGAAATCATGCTAGTAAATTTAACATAAATTTAACATAAATTTCATTTTTGTCTCTTCTATTCTAACATGGTCACTGGTGCAGTTTATTTAAATATTCTTATCTTTCAAATGTTTAATAAGGAATTAATAGTATTATTTATCTATAGGTGTAAATTAATTAAAAAATTTTAAAAAATTCCGTTATATATGTCTTCTTATCCAAAATGTCTCTGACATTTTTCAAAATTTGTCATATAATATTACTGGAGAAATCGAACAGAAGTGTGATTTTTAATTTTTGCCCATTACCCTCTAGGACGAGTTACAAACTCGAGCCTTGGTTCGTATTCTTCTTTTTCTCGATAAGCTATCGAATTTGGTTTAGTGAACTTTGGACTTCTTTATTCGAGCATACCCTTTAAATATACTGTAATCTCCAGCGACATTTGAGTGTACTTGAAAGGATTTTTCAAAACTTAAAAAGTTGTTTATTTTACGGATATTGGAAGTATAGTGTTAACTTTTTTTTCAATAAATTATAACTGTGGATAGGCAATTAGATTACAATAAAGTTTTGAGAGCTTCCATTAAGAGACTGACCAAATAAAAATTAGAGAATATTCCTTAAAATGAGAACACACGGTTGATATTGTAATAACAATATGAATTATGTCAGACAAATTTGCATCGAAATTGATACCGTTAAGACAAAACGTATTAATGCAACAGCCTACGAAGACGCAACTAACTGATCGTTTTTATACAAAGTCTGGATGCACTCTTGTCTAAATGCGTGCAAGCTGGGAAGGAAGTATCAAACTAGATAAGCGTAGTTACGCTCATTACTTCCGTCTAGCGTGGATGCTACGCGTTACATTCGTCCGTCCGCTGGGAGATTCGTGAATTGGATCCTTTCTAATGTAATCCCGCGATCATTCATCTGTGGATAAGATATTTTTCGATAATAACGTCTTCTCTAATAGCTATTTCATCATAATGGCTAATTTTACGCAGCACGCTCCACCATTTGTCCATTCGATTGATTTACGAGCCATAAAACTGGATAGAACTGTAAAGTAATAAATATCCACACGTGTAACTTAGGCTTGAGTTACACAGACGTCTCTCATATTGTAATTTTTCTCGGTCGTCTCTCGAATAGTCGCATAATATCTAATGGCAAAATATTATATTTGGATATGTTACTAGTTAAATAAAAAGTTATTTCATAAAATACCAAACTATGGTAGTTAAATTATAGAATAGTTTTATTACTTGATAGTTTAACTAGTTATTAACTATTTATTAATACATTAGTTTAGAAAAAACTGTGTATTTAAATATATTCTTGTTTGTGGTAAGAATAGGGTTTAATTATTTTGTATTTATTTTTTGCTGCTTCTGTAAGAATTGGTTTCAAAGGATGTAATAATTTATATTTATTTTAAAAAGTATAACCGCTCATTCTATTGACCACAGTTTTTTTTTTATTCATTACAATAACTGAAACTCATCCAATTCTTTAAGTTATAATTTTAATTCAGTCTATTTATTTCATACTTTGTTTAGTATAAATGTGTTCTTTTAATAGAATAACTAGTTAAAGTATTAAATAACAAAACTATTTTATGATGTTAATACCGTAGATTGGAATTTTATGAAATAAGTAATTAATATATTACTATTACATATTAGTAATATATACATTTTATATATTACATTACTCCTCAAAAAGCTTTTACTATTTGACGATTACAATCTTTTGTATGCTGGATGGCATATAAATTCTGTCAACGTAGTGAAAATCCACCCATCTTAAAAGCATAAACCTGAACGAATTAGGGGCCATAGAGTGCTTAATCGAATTTTGTTTTAAACACTTTTGTTCGATGTTCGGAAATTAGAATGTTCAGATAATACAATAATCAGTTACTAAGGTATTTGGATAATGGGGCTTTCGATACAGGAGGCTCTACTCTAATTATGTGTAAGAAAGTATACAATAAAGTGTGATGCAACAAACTATAGAAACATTAATACTGTCTTTAAGAAACTACAACAATATTCGAAATCCATCATTTGATCGTTAGTGGTAAATTTAGTATTAAAACAAATTGTCAATTTCTACCAATCGCAGTGATACAACAAACTATATAAACTATACTACTGTCTCTAAGAAACTACAATAAAGCTTGAAAACCATCATTTGATCGTTAGTAGTAAATTTAGTATTAAAAAAAAACAAATTGTCAATTTCCAGCAATCGCAGTGATACAACAAACTATATAAACTATACTACTGTCTCTAAGAAACTACAATAAAGCTTGAAAACCATCATTTGATGGTTGTCAATATTCGTAGCGATCGACTGGTATGACAAGTGAACGTGTCAGGAAACAAGGGTGAACATGAAATTGGCGATCGAGCAGAACGAAAGAAAAATCGCGATTCGCGGACGAAGAGGTGCCCCGGTGGAAATCGAACCGAGAATCGCCGAGATGGTACGAGAAAGGACGAGGGGCACCGATCGGCGCGTGCTCCTGGCTGGTAGCGGGAGCTCCGAACCGCGCGGCAACCAGTTCGAATTCAGCATTTCTCGAGGAAGCGTTCGAGCGGGCATTCTCTTTCTCGTGCTCGACTTTACATCGTCGACAATGACACGCCGGTGCCCGGAAACGTGCAGGTGAAACCACTCGACGGAAACGCGCGCAAGATTGTTCGGTGTTCATCGAGGAATAGTGTTTGCCAAGGAGTAGTAACCATTGATAGGAGCCAGTAAACGTTCCAGTACCAGTATACGAGCAGTTAGTCTCATCGATTTCGAGAAAGAGAAATCCTCGCGCGATACGATCATGGTCAGTGAATAGTTTTTCTTTTGTGATAAGTGCACGCTGCTGAAAACTCGAATTCGAGTGTTTGGAGTATTCTGATACAGTAGACACCTGTACGATATGATTAACTCGTTACGCGTTGTATAGGAATTCGAGATTTAAGATATGGGGGTGTTTGCGAAACTTTCTTTCGCTTAATGTGTATAATCTAAAGTTATTGCCGTGGCATCTTTCACTTTTTGTGTTTTATTGAATGGAACAGTATTTTATAAGTAAGTGACATACACATAGTCAGTCCCACAGGTATTCGTACCCTTTACGTTTATTGAAGAAATTTTTTTAAATTGAATGACAGCTTTGATGTTTTCAAACAAATTTTTAATTATAAATATATATTCATGCATGTTCATATTTATAATGGAATGTTTATTTGGTAATGTGAAATCTATTATTTAATTTAGACAAATTTCTTCAATAGACATAGCGGGTACGAATACTTATAGAACTGACTATGTATATTATTGATTAAACAAAAAATGTTATTAAGATACGTAACAAATATATTTTATATCATTCAAATTTCGCTCTAAAACTACTAACAAGCCGATCAGTTTGATCCATCTACTTCCTTCTTAAAATAGTAGTCGCAAGTATCCTTAGCGCGTTGCAGGAATTCGCGTTATACAGGAGTTTACTACAATCAATCCAACGATTAGAGATCATCTTCATAGTTACAGAACTATATAAATCAGGATCATAGCCATTTAAATATAAATATCAATTTTCCTACAAAATTGATATGTTATGCCATGATTTTTAATTTTCAAACAAAAGCTTACATTAACGAGGGTACACTGAATAATAGATTGCAGCAATTATTGATCAAAAGTGCAACAGTGGATTTACCAGTGACCAGTTTGTATGAAACAATATTACGTCGTAAATAACGATGCTTTGTTTACTTTATGATGTACGTTCTTCCTGTTATTAAACTATAATAAGCAATTCTAGCATCAGTATTCACTACGCAATACTATTTCATACAAATTATTCGCTAAGAAATCTACAGTTATATTTTATATAGACTTGGGTTGCATACATTGTTTCTATCGATAGTTAATGACTATACTGCGGATCTTTATCCAAAGTAAAATCTTCGCGAACATGGTTACAAAAATTGAACCTAAATAGGAATTTATTTTATTCTGCAAATATTGTAACATGAACTTTACATTTCAATCTTTTTTATATTCTTGCATATTGTTTGCATTTTGTAGTTTCTTGCACATTCAAATTTCCTATAAATCCATAAAGATCCGCAGTCTATTAATGACGTTCGATTTTATTATAGTTAATTTTGTATAGTTAATATTTTAAGAAATATTTATAACAACATGCTTCGATCAAAACTTTTTCTTCAAAAAGTTCATCCCTAAAAGATTGTTGTCTAACAATAAGTCCATTTAATATTATAACAGCAAATAATCATTCTATCGCTGCTGACGATGGGAGAGTAGAAAAACTCTCTTTAGAGAAACGTCTCTTATAAACGAATAATTATTTAACAAAGACGTTATCTCGCAAAAATTGAGTTTGGGTAACAATCTAAAAATCGTGAACTTGTTTACTATTTCATCTTCATTGCTTTCAAATTCGAAATTGTTGTGTACTCATGACTCCATTCGATATAATTTCGAAAAACAAGTTCACGATTATTTCAAACAATTATCTCAAATAATTATTAAACAAAATATTATGTCTTTTGACATAATATCGGAAATAATGTAATTTTAAAAGTACAGTGGGTGTAGAAAGTATTCGTACACCGATCAATTTCCAAAGAAACTATGTGAAATTGTAATTTATTCTCTTTTTTCTTATAAACAATGATATTTTATACATTCTTGGAAATCTCTAGAATAGATACCGTACGAAAAGATTAGGTATTTTGTATAAGTGAGAAATCAACAAGAAAAAACAATAAATCGATAGAAATACAGAAGCAATAAGTATTCGTACAAGTGTTAAATTTTTAAAATTTCATTTAAAAAAAAACGAAATTTACATTAATTTATAAATAATTAATACTGCGTGGGATTTCCTTTTGATTTTATAATTACTGCAACTCTTCTAGGCATTAAATTAACTATATTAAATGTCGATGTTACTCGGTGTGGGATCTTCTATCATTCCTTTATTAGAGCATTTTTTAAGTCTTTTTTACTGGCAATTTAATATTTTCTAATTCCCACGAAGCAATAAACTGATGTCCTTATGTTACAAATTTTACTGTAAATTGTTCGTCATAAGAACCGTGCGAATACTTATTGCTTCTATATTTCTACCAATTTTTCGTATTTTCTTGTTAATTTCGCAAATTATATAAACTAGTAATTGTTGTTTGAGCTATATTCTAGAGATTTCCGAGAATATGTAGAATATCATTGATTATAAAAAAAGGAGTTAATAAACTACAATTTCGCACAAAAGTTTTTTGGAAAATTGATCGATGTACGAGTACATTCAACACCCACTGTACTTAGGTTTGGTCTCGTAATACTTCGTTAGATGTGCAGCATTGCTTCGGAGTTTCTGAACTTATTGTTAGTTTGCCGAGAGTTCACGTTGCTCGAAATGCAATCCTTCATTTTTAAAATAGTTTATTTAAAATCTGAGGAGGTTTCAGGCAAGTTGCAAACGTAGTCACTTTAATTTTGAAAAACAAGTTCGCGATTACTTCAAACAAGTATCTCAAATAATTATAAAACAAAATATTATGTCATTTGACATAATATCGGAAATAATATAATTTCAAAAGTGCTTAGTTCTCTCTCGTAATACTTCGTTAGATGTGCAGCATTGCTTCGGAGTTTCTGAACTTATTGTTATTTTGCCGAGAGTTCACGTTGCTCGAAATGCAATCCTTCATTTTTAAAATAGTTTATTTAAAATCTGAGGGGGTTTCAGGCAAGTCGCTAACGTAATCACTTTAATTCGATGTTAATACGAGCATTCAGCGTAACTGTTGCCGCTCTACAGTCTGTTTACGCAGCATGGTCGGTTTATTAACTTTCGATTTCCCGTAGATCGCTTATCAGGTTAGTTTCGCCAGGTTACGGGGAACGCGTGCGTAACTTGAGTGTCCAGTCGCGTTAACCGTGCAGTACAGTGGCTAACTTGTGTGACCACCGAATCAATTGCCCATCCAAGTACAGTGGTTGGAATTAGTGACCACTTTACTTCGATAATTTTCCTTCACACATTTCCACCTCTCTGCAAGTGTATACATATTTTCTTTTGTTTTTCCTGCGTCCAAAACGTGTCATAAATTATTTAAATTCTCATGCTAAGGATTTTGAACTTGTTGAGGGATATTGACACGTATGTGCACGTTTGCTTTTATATCAAAATTATTATTACCTACGATCGTAGTACTTTTTAGAAGTAAAACATATACCACATTAAAGTGAGACAGAATATTTGGATATTAAAATCGAGTAACGTATAAAAATTGCTTTGCTTTGTGTTCTACTCAATTAGACCAAACAAAAATCTATTTAACCTGCGTCCGTCGAAAAGTTGAAGCGTTCTATACGGGGTATTTCGTATAAAGTGTTAGGAACTGTTTTCTTAGAAGATAATGAAGACATCGACTTCATTTTTGCTACAATCAAGTGGCAGAAAGGGAGGGGGCTAATCTTTTAGCATACAACATTTTTTGAAGTGGCTGTCAGCAAGGAAAAGAGAGCCCTTTCAATTTTTGTTTAACGAAAGATTAGCTCTTATCAAACTGTACACCACTCGATTGAACTGTTTTGTTATCATGCATAATTATGGAGTTACGACGTCGTTATGTAAAACCAGGAACAGTGTTATCCTTTTCTCTATGTTACCCAATCGATGGACATGATGATCGTAATAACTATACTGCGAATGTCTATGCAAATTCATATTTTTATATGCAGATGACAAATAGAAAGTTACATTAAAATATGTTTTATATTTTAAATGTTTTAACGCGTATTTTATATTTTATATGTTTATTCATTTGTACATATATTTGTACATTTTTGTATATATATTTACACTTGTCATAAATGGATAGATATCTGTAGTCTAGTAATAACTAATTCTCCTTTCTTTACACAATTTATCGAGGATGGATACTCGAAGGCCAGTTTAATTCTAGTCTCGGCAGTTAAGGACCGTTTCACTTGAGCTTTTTCTTGCTATACTGGAGTGTAATTCCTTGCACTCCTAAAGTCAACTGTACTCTAATCTATTTATTGTTAGGTATTTATTGTTAGTAACGTCCTAGTACAAAACAAATCTAATATTTCCATAAAATTATGTAAATATTTGTATGCTTTTGATTGGCTAATCAAAATATGAAATTTATGGTTAGCTAATAGTGGATATGCAATGTGTATACTGTAAGTAGACTGCGGATGTTTAGGCAAGTTCATAGTCTTACAGCTACAGAAAGAGAATTGAAACATAATTAAAGTATGTTTTATATTCTGAACGGAATAATATGTAGCTTATTGTTGATATTTTATATATTTTGCATTCGCGCACATTCTCACAGATTTTTCTACTATTTCATCAGGAGTATCAAAAGGATACAAAACCACACGAGGTTCACTAGAAACTTGAAATTTAAAACAAATGTAACTAACAAATCATGGTCATTGCTTCAATTACAAATCTACGAAAAAGACTCGTTCGAGTTGAGTAGCAAGATAATATAACATTATCAGGGATTTAACCCTTTGCACTCGAGGTCTTTTTTTCTGGTTTCTATCACCAACTCGATATGTTTCTTAGCATTCTATTGCTATGAATTCTAAGCTATCTAGATTTGAGAATGTCACTTTTACCTCGCCGATAATCATTTTATTGACACTTCGAGCTCCAAAGAAATTAAGCTTAAAGAAACATTACGTATTGTAGATTTGCTGCGTAAAACCTAATGGTGACTTAGAGTGACCTCTCCAGCGCAAAGGGTTAACACTACTTCTATCTATTTCGATTTTATGTACATACAGACTAGCTGTGTCCTGCGATTTCACCCGCGTGGAATACTATTCTTATTCTATACTTAGAATGTACCCAATATTTTGGACTAATAAATTTCCTAACTAAATTGTCTTTATAATAAAGGAACAGGAAATCAATTATAAAGGAAATTGAAAGGAATTGCAACCCCTGTTCATCCCTTCAGGGGTTGAATTGTTTAGAATGTCAAAATAGGTGTTTGATTAATTATATCAAAGAGCATTAAGACCAAGTTTCAAGCAAATCCGACCAGAAGTAAAATATTCTTCATATAAATGTTGCAACGCCTTTTTATCCTCTTAGGGGTTGAATTTCGAAATATTCTTTCTTATTCCTTGTATACGTCATAAAGGAGCCTCTGAGTGTCACCTCTCGAGTGTAAAGGGTTAACCTAGTGAAGGAAAGAAGACAAGTTTCCGAGATGGTAGAATGAAATTTCTCAATTGTCATCGATCGTTGAATGGAAATTGCAAACCAGGGTTTGCTATGCAACCCGATGTCCGAAGGTATTATCGTCGCCATTACTTTTAATACAGTCGATTGTTCTTGCGTCGTAAAGGTAAGCCGTGCCAATGTGCATCGCAGCGACCGGTCAATCAACCGCTGGTGTTTATACCCCTTTGAGCATGATCGTCCCCATAACAAACTGTTGACCTCGGTGCAGAGGGGAATTACGAGTTACTCGTTACCGGCGAATTAACGTCGAGGGGACGCTGCGACTCTCGGTTTAACGTTTTTTAATGCGAAAATAGCGCAGCAATAGTTGTCAAGACTGGCAAGTGAACTACGTCGACTATAATTCAGGTTGCGAGGGTGTAACCTTTTATTTTGGACGAAAGAAAGTTTTTGTTTTCAAATCTCATGGAGCACGACTGAACATTGCCAATCATATTGTTTACTTTAGGTTTATTCTTTGCAAAGCTATCTTACGTCTATTCCCTCAAATATTACAATTTAAGGTGGTACATTTTTATTTTGTTCATGTTTCCAAATCTCATATGGCATCACTAAATCATACGAAGCAAAATGTTTACTTTAGATTTCTTTTTCACGAAAGTACTCTTCATTATTTTGCCTCAAATCTTACACTTTAAAGGCGTGCTCTTTTATTATTGATCAGAAAAAAGATTTTTCTTCAAATTTCATAAAGCACCCGAACATTGCCAAGGAAAATGATTACTTCAGATTTTTTCTTCGCAACAGCATCAGTTACCTTGAATTGTATTTTTATTCTATTCGAAATATAGTTTTTATTTCAGAAATTTTTAAATTATTGTACTTCATTGAGTTCAATTAACAATAATATCGAATCATAAATTTAATTTATTGATACAAACAAAGAGCATTCGCGAGATGCCATCTTCCTTTTCAATTTTCATGTAATCTTGTAGGTTTTTTAAGAGTTAAAACGCGTTGAAACGTGTATTTTACTATTTTCGCAAAGAAGTATGTACGGATAGAAGAAGTACAACATACATATTCTTGTTAACTTTCAGCGACATTAGGAAATATTTGAATCTTGTAGGTAACAGGGTACAGTGTCAAAAAGATGAATCAATGAAGTACAATAATCTTAAAATCTCTAAAATAAATACTATGTTTCGAATAGAATAAAAGTACAATTCAAGATAACTGATGCTGTTGCGAAGAAAAAATCTTAAGTAATCATTTTCCTTGACAATGTTCGGGTGCTGCTCTATGAAATTTGAAAAAAAAAATCTTTTTTCTGATCAAAAATAAAAGAGCACGCCCTTAAATTGCAATATTTGAGGCAAAATAATGAAGAGTACTTTCGTGAAAAAGAAATCTAAAGTAAACATTTTGCTTCGTATGATTTAGTGATGCCATATGAGATTTGGAAACATAAACAAAATAAAAATGTACCACCTTAAATTGTAATATTTGAAGGAGTAGACGTAAGATAGCTTTGCAAAGAGTAATTTTAAATGAACGAATTAATATTTAATATTCAATGAATCAAATATTCCATTATTCAAAACTCCCCGTTCAAAACAATTCTTAGCAGTCTCGTCTTTCTATCGATAAAAATAATGGAGATTTCACTGTCACTCTAAATTGTCTAGGATTCTTTTAAATTTAACTCGATTTTCGTTACGCGCTGAAAACGCGAGATGTTCATATACTAGAGTTTAACTCGAAGTCACAGCTGACTGCTGCATTTCCCTCGTTTATGCATTCGAAAGAAAGTTTATTGTGTTGGAGTGCTTAGCAGCGCGCAATGAAGTGTGAATAATTTCGTTCTTATCGTCGTCAGTTCGTGGTGAACGTGTTATTATGTAAAATACTTACTCTCAACAACGATCAAATTGTTTACGTTATTTACCAACGCATATATTGTGTTGATTTCTTCGAGGATTAGTTATTTTCAACGAGACTAGGGATCGTTTACTTGCAATGCAGAGATTGGGCAAAATTCTTATCTAAATGACAATTTTTAATGAGGAACAAAAGATAAACGATTTTATGTCCAATAAAAATAATTATCTGAATGATTCATTAAATCACGTTTCGCGTTAAGCAAATGATAGCTTGTCTTAGTTGTTGTTCAATTGAATAAATGTTGCAAGTATGTCGTTATACAGAGTTCTAATAGGTCATTTATTATTTAATTTAGCATATAAATCGACCAATGCAATAGTTGAGATTATGGTGCCAGACGTATTTTGCTAATAAAATGTCCTGAACCACCTGTAGGATTGTCAAAAACGATTCTCTAAAGTTGATACTCTTTTCAAGCTAAAAAAGGCGTCCCTATTATATTAATGATTTCAAAAAGCATCTAAATTACTTAAATCATGAACCAAATGGCATACAATTTTTTTAAAGGAACCTAAATAAAAATATGCTACTATTCACTGTAATTATGTATTTTTTTAAACTGAACCTATATTCACAATAGGTTCAAAGAGTAGACTAAATAAAATCTATTCTACAATTGAATACATACATATATATTAATAAAGTAAAACGTGTTTCGTCAAATATCACATTATAAAACGTAAACAATGTAAATAGAGAAATTCAATTCCATTATTATATATTAATAAAGTAGAGCATGTTTCTTAAAACATCACACTATACAACGTGTCAATATAAATAGGGACATAGAATGAATTATTATATATTAATAAAGTTAACCATGTCTCTTAAAATAGCACACTATAAAACGTGGACGATACAAATAGAGATACACGAAGCCAGTCTCAGTTCCAGCGAATCGCTGAGGATGTAAAAGTAAACGTGACTTTTCCCCGCGAGCGTTCAAAAGACAGCGTGCGAGGTATCGTGCTTTCAAACCGGAAGAGATATTCGAGTTTAATTTATCGGTTACGGAGGACTGGTCCGCGATGCTGGTGCTACGGTGAAGGAAAAGGAGATGACGTACTCGCGCGGAGAGGAATAACGACTTTCTTTCTCTCAATTTCTCTCATTTAAATACGATGCCCATTGATAGTTGCGCAATGCATATCGACGCGCGTAACACCTGTTCTACTCAATGTTACAATCGTTTTCTGATACAATCGATCGGTTATACTGGTTTTCTTCGAAATATATACTATCAGCTAATTTTATGAGTGTGCATTTCTGAGATGGAGCAAGCGCTCGTAAACATACTCTTTAAACAGAATAAATAATACAGAAAGAAAAGAAGTTATAAAAAGTGGAAAGTAATTCGTTTTTCTTTTACCATAGTATTTTTAGGATAATGTCTCTAAAAATCAAAGCATGGAGCGTGCATTCCGATTTACAACCATATATTAATCATGTGTAGTAAATGGATTGAGATAGTTAAATCCATTCTATCATTCTATTTTTCATATTAACTCTTGCTTTTATTTTTACTTGGATCAGCCTAAGCAAGATACTATGTTAGAAGAAACAAATTATTTGATATTGTTTACTACATTTTATAAATAAACGAATTTAAAGTTACAATTCATTAAATAAAATTCTACTATTCACCTATTTGTTGTTGATATTTCGAATACTTGAATATTGGATAAACGATGATTGATCTCTGTGTTATTTAATTTAGTACCACGTGAAATATTTTTGCATTTAATTGAAGGATCGATCACGGTAGAAAGTGGTGCAAATGAAATGTTGACAGGGTTAGTGTTAAATTATTAATGTATTAGTCCATGCAAGTGGCTATTCCCTGTGAAAAGATATTAAGTTATTCTTCAAAGGAGCTATTTTAAATTCAATGTTACAGATTAATAGGCTCAAGGTAAACTCAATTTCGGTATACCTAACAGGTATGACATTTAACATCTTGTATGGATGTTAGTAAACAAACGTTATCTAGGACACTTTCTAACGATCAATTGCTTAGTACTGTTTTATTGCATAACATGTTACGCAGTGGCGCACTACACTACAAACGGAAGCAACATTCAGCCTAGGGGCTCGATTAGGGGAGGCACCAAAAATCAAAATTAGACGTTGTAGTCCAAGTACTGCCGTGCACGTGAATAATACTGCAATAAAGAATCCAAGTATCCATATTTCTCTTTTATTTGACAAATTTTTAATGTCGTGTAGACTGAATTCTGAATGGTGCAATTTGACTTTCGTCACACCATATAGAATGCCACATTTATGGCAAATAGAAGTGCGGGGAAATTTACTAGAACATATACAAATGCAAAACTATATACAGTCAGTGTAATAAGTATTCGTACAGCAATCAATTTAAAATAAAATTAATAAAAAAAGAAATGAGAGGCTAACATTAACAGTTCATTTAAAACTTTAATTTACGCAAATTCTACTCTAAAAATATGTAGGAATAGTTAGTTAGTTAGTTAGTTATAGTTTATTCTCTTTGCGGAGTAGAAATATGTAGGAATGTTGGTTAATTATTTCTTCCCCTAAAATTTATTAATAAAATAAATGCATGAAGTTTTATTTTGAATTGGTTTCTGTACGAATACTTATTACACTGACTGTATAATATCAACAGTATCAGTAATAATACACGTCACATCATTTAAAAGATAAAATATATTTTCATTTAAGTTTAAATTCTTTTTCTGTATCTGTGAAAACATGAATTTGCGTAAACATCCATAGTCTACTTCTAACTAACGTGAATTCGATGCAGACTTACTGAATAAAATTAGTTGTTTATTCAGTGTCAAATTTTGTTTTAAGATCGAAGGCAATTACCTTAATTCAGTCGTAGATCGATTAGGAACGCTGTGGCGAGTTTCACAAAATCTCTTTTTTCCATAAAAAACTTTTACTATTTAAAATGAATAAAGGTTTTTCATAATTAATCCTATTAACAGTGTAATTTGTGTTTGTAAACAAGAATTTGATTCGTTAGTTAATCAACGCGTGAAAATCTTGAACCACTAAGGATTAAAATTGATCTATAGATCGGTCGCGAGTCAAGTAAATGGATAGGAAGTCGCTATTGTTAGTTAGTTTTTTGTAGTTTAACGAAGTTTCTAAAGTTCTCGACATTAAATTAAATCTGCGATGCAATTTCTGCGTTTCGTGTTACTTTGACCGAGGCTTTTGTTAACGAGTAACAAAGGATTTACTCGACGTGTAACAATTAAATACGGGACCTTGCCGATGGAAACCGCAAATGAATTGTGTTCGAACAAATGACCGAGTTTTCGCGGTTATTTTATAACATCGGGAAAATCTCATTCATACATGCAAATGCAATTGCACACAAAAGAAAACATATTCTCGTTTCATGGAATTTTTTCAAATTATAAAACACAAAAGTGGATAGTCTTGATTGTCCGAATGTTGTTTAATACTTTATCTATCGGAAGCTTATGTATGGCTTCTTAATTCCTGAAACTACCAACAGGAACTTATTAATTGTGTTTTTCATATACTTAAATAAAAATATTCAGAAATTAATCCAAGCCTAGATTAATAAATTGTATATTTATTAATGTAGAAATTCCTTTTTTAAGTTGTACATCGTTACGAAATAGGCCAATAGATAAGGTGATGAACACAAAATTAATTTTTATCGGTGAAATTAATTTGATTAAAATGATGAAAACAGTTTTCTTGCTTTGATGTATATGATAAATAAAATTGTCGGTGGTAATAATTCTTTTCGGAGTATATAGAAACACTATTTTGTCTTGTTTAGGGCTTCTTAAGGAGTAAGGTTTATTTTAGGCCAGGCATCCACGCGCTGTTAGTCAGAATACGTTCCACTTAAATTACTATACTCTCTGATATAAAGTTTCCTAATATTTTCCAGCGTCGTCGATGTGGCAATATTATTACATCTTGTTTAAGAGGTTACAACAGGGCGACGGACTGGCGAAAGAGTTAGTCCCTATTTCGAAAACGAGTATGTGATTTTTTTCAAATGTCCACCTGTTACTTTAACATACCTACATTAATTATAAATCTACTTTCGTTTGAATTTTGTATAGGTAGTCAAATATTCTCTTTCAAGTTATATTTTGTTCCTCTGAATTCCCACCAAGAAACGAAGAAATATTAAGGAATAGTATACGTTGATGTAAATTTAATCTAACACGTGGTCCACAAATTATTTTTCGTTGCTTTACTATTGTAGGTTTCATTACTTAAGTCATTTTCAGAATTTACAAATCACATCATAACTCCACTTATTAATCTCGTCCAATGAACAAGGTTCTTCTAAACAATAGAATCTCGATATTGAGACTGAAAGGCCGTGTAATTATCGAGGTGTCCACTTCAATGAGTAATAACTTAATAACCCTAAACAGTATATTTTATACTGGCGTACGTGCGATGATAAACACAGAAATGTTGCAGAGTAATATCTCTTGTCCGAGTTAATTTTTACCGTCGTTTATTCGCGGAATTACATATATCTGGCAAATTGAACGCGCAAAACGTAATTGTGCAATGAGCTTCCGCGATGAATTGCGTAATGTAATCTGACCGATATAATGACCCTGGATGTTCTAGATGCGAGATGGAGACAAAAATGTGCCATGAATCATCGTAATCGTGTTTCGAAAATTTGTTACAACGGCATAGATTATTGCTATTATTATTAACGAGGTCAAGCCTCTTAAATACATCAGAAATCCAAGTACAATGTGCATATTGGCAATAACAGAGAAATAGTAAAGTAAATAAGAAATATATCATACATATAATGCATCTATATAAATAACCACAAAATATTGCTTATTGCTATTCTTCTATAATTATTATAATTACTATGTATACTTGCTATCTGTTAGAAGAATAATAACTAAAATTGTATAGTTACCAAAATTTGTGAACATACATGCGATGTATTGTTCATCAAGTTAAGACTTAGGCAATATACAGATTCATTGTAATAGAGATTAGGTTGAGAATTTAGAAGGTTGATATTTTAACGTAACAAAATGACGAGTAAATATTTCTACGTAAGCTAAAGTTACATGTAAATGTATAAATATAAAGGCATAGAATTGATTTCTACACCTAATATATAAGATAGCTATCTGAAATATCGAATACTAGTAAATCTATACGTCTTTTAGGAAATAATTGATCAAATGCGTGCCACTTAAAAATAATTCCGGCTAGATCACCATGTTTTCAATAAACAAGACCTGAAAAATTTAATTAAATTATTAAAAATAGTAGACAATTGCCGAAACATCCAAATGCAAATTACAACAAAATATATACGTCTCTTAAGAAATAATTGATCAAATGAGTACCACTAAAAAATTATTCGGTCTAAATTACCACGTTCGTGACAAATGAGATTACAAAGAGTTAATAAAATCATTAGAAGTAGCGGACAATTCTCGAAACAATTACATTCAGCATAACGTATCGACTATATTCACGTTTCTACCTGGTTTCTCTCATTTTCGTTTAGTAGAAGTGACGTCGTAAAGAAGTTGCAGCGCGGTGATAAGCCAAAGGAGAAAGGAACAAAACCGTACAATCGATAGGCAGTAAATTCCGTCTAAACGCTCGTTAGACAAATGCAACGGCCGCGTAATGGTCGCATTCAATTTATGCACGTTATTTTCAGAAACAGCCTTGTCCCGATTTTTCCACACCTGATCTGCGAGATTTTGCAACGCGTTACTAGAGGATATACAGGAAAAAAAGGGCACGCGACTGCATAATATTGCAGCTTACGAACAGCGTACATGTAGCGGTTATCTGTCGTGCGCTCGAGGCCGAACAAAATAGGAATTTCTTTTTTCATACCGTATTGTGTGTATATCTTGCCCGACCCGATCGTGTTCTGCGGATCGTTTATGCATGTTTATTTGCCATATAACCGGACAATCGAATCTTTAGAACACTATCGGATGAACTTAAGAATTCGTTACTTTCACTAGTTTCAATAGGTATATGCACAAAGCTTGAAACATTATAAAAAGAAAGATTTATGTAAGGACGTTGCATAGAATAGCCAAGGGCTTTAGGATGTACGCACCGTGATCATTCTTGTAGAACGCGTTTGTTAATTATAGGAACTTTTTTTACTTTAGTTGCTCTTCATCGATTTGTAATTGTAATTAACAGCCGAGTCTTTAGAATACTACTGTCTTGTGAACAAGAATGAAGTACTTGGATTTTAAGATTATAGATGTATTGATGATTAATCACTCTGGCTAGTTTCAATAGGTATGTAAGAAGCTTAAAATATTGTTGAAAATTAAAAAAAAAACTTTATGTATGTATGTTCCATAGAATAGCCTCTGACTTTCGGACGTATGAACGTCATCAATCTTGTAGAGTGTCCTTGTGCATTATAGCAACTTCTTTTCTAGTCTATTTTCTTTGATTGAAAATTATTTATTATATACAATGAGACGGAATATCTTGTTCTAGTTAATCTGTTCTCTTATTTATTTTAAGACGGCTTTTTTAAGACACCTGAGTTTCGTTTCTCTAAGAGTATTCTGTGATTGTGTCATGATCCACAGAAAAGAGTAAAGAAGGAAAAAGCTAACAACCAAAAAATAATAACGAAATGAAATTGTTGCTTTGCAAGAGTCTTATGAGAAAGAGAAAGGTGTATTATATGGTACTGAAATAATTGACCCTAAGCATGATGAATTGTTTAGTTTCTAATATCAAGTAGTATATAAAACTTTAAACTCGTTTTTCTCAAAAGGCATTTTTCCAATTGACTGCTACGATAACTAATGAACAAATTGACTTGCAACTTGGTAAATATGTTCAATAGATGTGTAACTCTCGTCGGGACTAGGACACTTTCGATACATGTAAAATTTGATTATCGACAGCTAAGAAAACAGTAACTTTTTGACGTAGAAATCAAAATTTTAATTTAAAAGGCTGCCATTTTGTTATTTTTTAATTTTTTTTATGGCTATAACCACATCCATGTGGATTGAGAATAATTTCAGTTTTGTTCGTTTGAAGAATCACAAATTGTTTATATCATGGCAGTCATGGACAGCATTTTTTTGTTTAACGATCCCTCATGATCACACTATAACTCACTAACAGAACATGATTTTTATTTGAAAAAAATTCAGATTACAGTTTTCGCCTTAATTAATAAACACACAAAGTTTGAAAACAATCCGTAGTATGGTTATTTGTACAAAAAATTCCAAAGATCATCTCATTTTTATGTCTCTAGACTTGTATAGCTCCTCAATAATGGAAGATGGGATCGAATAAACACTCACTAAATACTATTAATTTGTATTTTATTTAATTGTGAAAACTAGGAAGAAGGATCTTTATTTAATTTTGAATGAAAAATGTAAACAAGAAGAACTGGTGAAAATTAACTAGATATAAATAACAGAAACAAGGCTACGATCCTTTTTTGTGAAAGATACACGCAGGTCTGAACATAGATAAAGATCCATTGATTTTTGGAGACAGAGCTCAGCCTTTTGTTTAATACACAGTGTAATTTATTTTTGCAATATATTGTAATATACAAAATTTGTAATTACAAAATATTGCAATATATTAAATATTACAATATATTTTTGCATCAACTAAATAATATTATTCCAACACTTACCGGTAAAAGTGCACGTCAATCGATCTTTATTTCTATCAATTCTAAATCTGTATCGATATTCGAAAGATCACGGGATTCCCCTTTTCCCTGAGCTAATCTAACAAGGAAAATAATAAGGTTATCGAACAAGATATATGCGTATCGTTGCACTAAAGGCATTGTAGTCGATTCAAATGATTTCAAAGTCAGGAAACTAGGCGGAATACGCGAGTAACGAGACATTTTGATGGAGAAATAGGCGCTCGTTAATCGCGCGAGGCGATAGAAGCATTCCGAATTATCCATCGCTCGGTTTAAATATCAACAAGCGCAGTTCACGCTGTTGTACGCGATCGTTCATTCGCAATCACGCATTTGCATTCCCTCCACACTCAATCGCGAGCAATGAAACGTGACATGAAGCACGATCGCGAATGACTACGCGGATTGACAATAATTTCGATTGTACTATTATTTCAAACCGTTACTAATAAATAACCTGCAACGTGGATGCTTATGCATAATTAACATCTTGCGTTGATATGACTTCTATGACGAAAAACTTTTCTCTCTGAGTTGGAAATGACTTTGCACGCAGGTCGAAAGTTTTTGTTTTGTCTTAGAATTGAAAATTACATGCTAGATACATCGATAGGCAATTATCTCGAAAAAAGAATATAGGGAAAAGTAAAGAATACTTTCATACTTTTACTGTTCTTTCACCCTTTCGCTCTTTTACTCTTTCTTTTTTTAGTGATACTTTACTATTGTACTAAATATTTGCTGCTTATAATAGTTAACATTTGTAATATTAATATTAAAGCCGGTAATTTACATCTTCAAATAACTTTGATGAAAGATGTATATTTGTACAATATCTTACTTACTTTCAGTGATATTTTCCAGAAAATTCAAACTATGACTATTGAAATGTTAAACATGTACACTGTATACTGTTTCAAAATTTTCTATTTAAACTTTATCAGATGTTGGGTTTAATTTCTTTGGCCATTAACTTTATGATGCATTTTAAATCTAAAATTTAAAAATATATTAAATACAAATTTGTCCAAATTTTTCTCGATTACTATAGTTTGCTTGTCTCCTGTTACTCTTTAGCGTGAAATTAACGGGGGTGATCGATCATTATAGGCCCACTCGTTTGTTAATTGTTCGAACCAGTCAACGTAGAACCATTGTCCCACGAGATCACTATACCAGTCACGTTACTCGATTTATCGTGACGTCAAACAAAGCTGAAACTAAGCTACCTATACACGATTAGGATCGGATACATAAAAACGTGTCACGATTCAAATCTCTACCGGGTCGTTAGTTTTGTTCGTACAAGTTAGTGTGGTTAAGCAATGACTTAATGTATGTGGTACTTGACATAGCTATATAGAAAAAATAGTTTCAACACTGATTTAACATTTATATATTTTTAGATTTCTATATACAAAAATTATATCTGAAGGCGAAAACTGCCAGTAGAGAACACCTTTATGAGAGTTCTTCAATTAATCCAATTTAAAGGTGATTTTTAGGAATTCAATTAAAAACTAAAAAGTATTGCTATTTGTCTAGAATTTTATTTGTACAGGGTTTCAATTAAAGCGGAATGGTTTGATATCTCACGAGGAAACGAAGCTATCAAAAATTATATGAAGTGAATAATTTGGTTGTAAGTGACATGGTGAGAGAGATTTCAAAAACAAAATAATTTTTTGAATGGAATCTTGTATATTTTTATCCATATAATAATAAGATAGTATTTGTTTAGACAAATTCATCGACCTAATAATACAACGTCATTTATTGTTATACATATAAAGCACTTGATTGAAATTTGAAGCCAGTAGATTTAACGCAGCTCACCAGTAAATTGAACGAAAACAGAGCATCTTCTTTCTCTCCTTTCCTTCCTCTGACACCAGTAATTTTTATAGAAACATTTTTTTATAGCTTCATCTTCTCATGAGATATTTAATCATTCTACTTTAAACGGAACACTCGGTATACTTGATCTTACGTTTAAAATCATATGCTTAAAGTAGTCACACAAAATTTAGTACTTATTAGAAATTGTACAGACAATAGATCGATGAGGAATTAATGTCACGAAATATTGGATTGATTCGTAAATAGCTAAAGTAACACATAATCATGCTTTCGGGGAATCCTCTGCACGAACCAATTTTTAATTCGCTAAATAGAAACTTTATTTATGAATCACCTCAATAGCTGACCAAACGAGTTATTAGCTGACCACGGAAGTTATTTATGAATCAACTCAATAGCTGCCCAAACGAGTGAATTAATGGCGATCGTTCCAGTCATTGAAGATAATCGCGTAAAATTTAATTAATCTCTGCGAATGTATGAATTTTGTCGTTCAACATTCGATAAATGATGAAAAAGAAATTGGTAAAATGAGTACGTTTGAAGAAAAATAGTTCAATTTATACTCCAACAATGTTTTCTTCTTATTGCGCGATGAAATAATAATTTCTGAGATATTGAAACGACGAAATAGTAATTTCTTAAGATATTGAAATGTTAGAGGGTGAAACGATACCCAAAAGCAAGGCTTACGTTAAATCTTGGCAATCGACGGGCCTTTTTATCGATTTTCCTCGTTTCATTTATCGAGTCGAGCCTGTTTTTTGTTAGGTCCTCGCGGAGAAAGGTTCTGGGAATGAATTTTGCAAGAAGCCGATAAGGAAATTGTCACGGATTCGCGTTTCACGGAACATTAGGTTTGCGTAACGATGAATAATCGTTGTTTCTTTCGAGACACTTTCGTTCACCGAAAGCGGCAGTTTCCTTTGCTATTTCGCCGCAAACACCTGATTCTCTATCAATCTCTAAACAATTTAATCCAATTACTTGATCCTTAGTAATACAAGTTCTAATGGCGCCAATCAAGAACTCCGATTTTCATAACTGATACATTATACAGGGTGGTTCTTACTCTTCCGGCAAGATTATAGGAGCATGATCTATAAGTGAAAACAAGACAAAAATGTTATATGGAGTTTGTTTATAAACGCTTTGTTACGGTATTATAGGCAAATATTGAATGTAGCCTGAATAAATGCAAGCTATGTGAACCTAGCACCCAACTCTCAAACAATGAACTTCTTTTACGGAAAATGATAGTATTTCGTTTGTAGTTGATTGTAGTAACAACAGTTTCGTTTATAGTTCCATCATTTAATAAATGAAAAAAATTGAAAAAATGCACAGCACCCGACATTGAGATATCTCAAATCCGTTTTTCCATGTGATTCAGAAATGTTTGTAGTTGTTTGTAGCGATCTCCCCTTCATTTGTAACAAAATAGTTTAACAATTATAAATTTGTAACAGTAGATTCCAAGCTGAATAATACGGAAGATTGATTTTGTTTACTGTGCCTGGACTTGCGAGATATTTCTTAACGTACCGGAATTTTTAAATCATCATTTCAAAATGACCATCTTCTGCATTGATACAAATTGGACATCGATGTAATATGAAATGTATTACAATATTTGCTTATAATATTATAACAAAGCGTTTAAAAACAAACTTGATATAACATTTTTTTCTTGTTTTCACTTGTAGATCATGCTCCTACAATCTTGTCATCAAAAACAAGATTGACAGAATAACAGCCGCACATACTCTGCCTTTGACGAGTATAATCGTTACTGACCCTCAGGGGCTGTAGCTAGTATGTTTGATTGCAGCTACCCGAGCAACCCGAGCTGTAAGGGGGCCAGTGGGCCCCAGTAGATTATCGAATGAATGTAAAAGATGCTGTAAACAGTATTTAAATTATAGAGCAACGACAAGAAGAAGACTGAGAGCGATACATAATACGATGAACGTATAATTAAGAAGAAAGTGTCAGTTTAATAACTATGGCTGAATAGTTGAAATACTTAAAATAAATACTGATACTGATACTCATTATTGTCTTCTTATCGGCACACATTTTAGGTACATACTTTTTAAAGAGGTTGCGACAGCTAACTGGCTAACAATATCGGCGAAAGCCGTGAAAGCCTCAAACATCCGAGTAGAGTTGTTTGAGGAACGTGTTTTTCGTTTCCATCAAATATTTACAAACATCGCAACCTTTGAACATAATTATTAGTGAGTATAAGGTTTTTCGATAAGAGCTATCGAATGATTTTCGTAAATAAAAAATTATAGACTAAAGTAAACAAATTTTACGAATGGATTTTTTTTACAAAATACAAATGTTTGGTAATAAGTTTTAACGAAATAAACACGTTATTCAGTTGCATATCGTGACTATTATAAAATTGTGAAGATATCAGCACATATTATGTTATATCAGGAATAACATATTATGGTATAATACAGCATAATATAGCGTAATGCAGAATAATACAGAATAATGTAGCACAGTATAGCAGAATACATAATAATACAGTTCAATCTAATGTGAGACAAATTAATACAGAATAATACAGCATAACAATATAATACAAGATGATACCATACAATATAGCAAAATACAGAATAAAACATCCTAGGATATCCTGACAGTATTGTACATTATAGTACAGCATAATACAGATTAAGACAGTATATTACAACATCGAACATGTGTTACCATATGGCAAATATATACTAAAAACATTCGATAGTTCTTATTAAAACATATGCTCATACTGAGGTGATTTATTGATCAAAAATGAGTCGAAAAGCTGCAGTAAAGTTTCATCGTACGACGTTTCCTTTTCGCGGAAATCGACTTTGAATATCTGTGTCGAAGTGGCTCGCCCTCGCCGCAGCGTTGCCGCGCCAACGACTCGACAATTTTCAAATTCCTTTTCCTTAAAAACGGAGGCTCCTACAAAAGATCTTCGTTCCACGTTTTCGACCCGTTTTCTTGCGAAGATTTAATCTGCAAATTCTCTCACGCCATCATTTTACGTCTCGCCGATCCTGCCACCATAAAACGGAACCTCGCATTTAACTAACGGTTATTTGACTATGAAAACGCGCGATGGAAGTTACAGTATGTTAAAACGGGGCCAGGCTACTTTTTCAGAGACAACCGTAAAAGTCGTACGAACGGTCGATGAAGTAATTCCGGCGATTGCTTTCCTCGTCGTTCAGACTTTCAAGCGGAGACTTCCACGGGCACGTCCAACCAGCAATTACTCGACGACCGGCAATTTCTGAAACTCATGGAAATTAGTTTCTCAGGTGTTCGCGCACGTACCGAACCGTTGGTATCCGCGGACGCTTGGAGCAGTGATACTTAACCACCGTGGCGTGAAACTGGTGGCGATGTATGCTTGCTTTTTATTTTTTCAAATTTTTACTGGAATTATTCATGATTTAGGTGTGCACCAGGTATAAGGTGCATCATGCAGTTTCTGTAAACTGTACCGTGGACTCAATGAGACTAACACTTTACCAACGAGCATTTCTGGATGGAAATTATGTTAACATTAAAAGCATCAGAATTACATAGTAATTGTATATTTTTGTTACCATTAACAGTTTCAGTGCCAGACGTACTTATTAAAATATTTATGAAACTAAAATTCTGTTCTTATACAATTGGAAAGTTATACAATCTAACATGTGCATTAGTATTAGTTTTACAATCCAATCAAAATTCATGAATGCTATTCAGACTTGTTTTCTGTGACATTTGATCTTCAGAATTAATTTTTTAATTCCTTAGTGAAAATCCCTGTCATCCATATATGGGCGACTAGTGTTATTTAATACAAAGTTTCAATATTCATTCAATAGGATTGATCTAAAACTTTAACATTGATATCACTTCCCCAAATATGAACGTTTTCTCTACTTAAATAGTTTTGCAATTTTATTTTAAATGTTCTAAATATAAATTGTTATCAGAAGAAGAATGTTGATATACTAAATTTCACAATTACCTGAAAAAGAATATTTTTCATGAAACTTTTATAAAAAAAAAAAGTAATAAATAAGTTGATATTTAAAACATTTTAGTTATGCGCATTCGAAAAATAGTGAAATTTTGACGAATAATTTCCTTGAGTAGTGTATTATACCAAGATAAATGAAAGATATGCACGGGCGGCTATATGCCGACATATGTCTCCAACGGCAAAAAAGTTTAGGCGGCTATTTGCAGACGGCTGTCCGCAAACGGTTAAACTATTCACGTGGCCAACCGCAACGCCGCGCGTGAAAATGTCGAGGACGAATTAAAAATCGTTGCGCACGAGGGATTGTTTATGAGCAAGTCAGGTTTTTCGCTTACCAAGGGGTTAAGAAACGATAAACGATTTCGCAAGGGTATGCAGTCGTTTGAAGTTTTCCTTCGCACTTTTCGCGCAGGAAAAAAAATCCTGAAACGCGACAAACAACGTTCCGCGAGAGAAATAGCCGTCATTTTTTTTCTACGTAATCTCTGTTGACATTTGAAAGTCTCCTCGAAGAACTCCTTGCTTCTGTTTCTTCGAGCTTTCGTTGGGTGATTTTATTTTTATGATTGGAGATCATTTTATTTTTGAAACAAGGGAGGTGCTAACGGAGAAATGTGACGTTTGTGACGTACAATGAAGTATGGATAGAGACAGGGACAAATGGATAAATACGAGATACTGGAATACGGGGCTGCTAACGGAGAAAAGCTCTTTACGCTGTAAGTTTGATTTTTAATCCCTTGATTCTGAGCGTGAAATCTGTTAATTTTTTTAAGAAAAGAGGTAAAGTAAAGGAACCAGTAGTTGACATATTAAAAAGAGAATGTATTAGCGGATTATGGTACTTATTACTCACGATTATTATTCTGATCCAATATAGTTAAAGAATTAATTATTTAGTTTTTTTTTAACGTTCTCGTCGTTAATAACCTAGGTGTTGATGCGACATTAATCTAGATTTAAAAAAAAACAGCTGAGTCTGAGTCGCGAAAGAAACTTTCGGGACAACCTAAATATTACCTACAATGAAAATCGTGTAGAGTTGCTGGTTCGCCTTATTGAAAACAACTTTGAGTGCAAACAGTTAAAGATCGAAGATAGTTGCATTCGTAGGAAAATTATACAAATTGGGAATTGAAAATTGGAAGAACAATTGCAGTATTCGTGTGTGAGCGCTTCCGCGTCGCGATGAACGCAAAACGAGGAGAAATTTCGAACAACGTCACTGAGAAATGTAATTATTTCAATATTCACGTCGACGGGGAACGAGCTCGGTCATCTGTCGTAATTTTCTCGTTTCGAGTGACATGCGAGGTACAATGATAACTTGATTGGACTTAACTCGTCATTGTTGTTACGCCGAGTATATTTTAATTTTCTTCTGGGCAAAGTTTCGTTTCGTTGACTATTTTTTTTGCAATTTATTTATTTCTACTCTGTTATTCGCCCCTGGTTTGAATTTATAACTTTTTCGCGATCGATCGCGAGTACATTCGTGTTTCATGGCCTAACGTCCTTCATTAGCCACGAGATAATTTGTATTTGCATTCACATTGGTTTATGCAATTTCCAAGTCGATATAGATTTTTATATCGAGTATACTTTTTGCTATTTTATCATAAACAGCGTAATTTAATTCGAGATTAGATTCCTATTTTCATTTTAGATTTTTGTTTTATTTTAATTCTAAATTAGATTCTTAGTTTTATTTCATACTATACATTTAGTTATTTTATTTTAGATAGTGTTATTGAATTTTCTTCTAAATATATATAAATGTCCCAAATTATCTCATCGGTACAGTTGCTTATAGGAGTAGAACGTGTCCAACAGCTCGAACGTGTACCCGGTTTTATGAGTGCAAGGGGTTAATTAGCATCGTCTCGAGTCGTTACTTAAGACTTAGGATTTCGTCGACCGCGAACAAAAGAGTCGATGGTTACGCGAATGTTATTCAATCGGTGAGATCCAATAAAGGAGCGCGCATGGCGACTGTTACCCAATAACGACACTGTTACTTTCTCCACGATGGAGAAAGATCGTTGGACGCACGTCGGCCGCGACAATTGGCCTCTGAACTTCGCGAAATGATCCTACTACGTCATCCTTCTGCCGGGTCGATTACGATCAACCTCGGCGAGGTGTGGAAAAACCAGCTGGAATCGAGTGCAAGTGGTTTTAGAAAGTCGTTCGCGCTTGAATCCGTGTCCGGAGCCAATGTCCTTCCGTTCGTGATACGCAGACCATCGCTGATTTCGAGTTTCAATCAAATTTTTATACAGCGAGCCATCGACTTTCGCACCACAGTCGAATAACGGTTGCAGGCGGTGATCCTGCGAGATATTTTCTCCGAGATTCGCAATTTTCCTGCGAGTACCACCCGTATGTAATTCCGAAGTAAAGAATACGATACGTATTGATTCGACCTAGGAGAGCTGGTATGCGATCCTGGATGCGGGCGTTATGATTTCGGAAAGAAGAGCTCCTTTGTGGCGGAACAATGCTAGCGATATCGATCCAGGAAATGGGTATCACGGTTCTTTTGGGGTACTCGATCCTTCTCTGTTCTTCGACGCAACGTTCATCCGTTGCTTCCTTCCTTTAAAGTGTCCCACAAAAATTACGCTTCTTATTGGGTTCCCAAGCTTTTTGTATTATATTACTCCAAGAAGACTAAAATGATACACCTTAATATAGAGATAAGGTTTTCTTATCTCTGACATCCTTGGCTTCGTTTCTTTAGATGGTCTCGACAAATATTGTGCTTCTCAGGCCCCTAAGCTCTTTATGTCATATTCCTTCAGGAAGTGTAAAATGGCACATCTTGAAATAGCGGTATGATATTTTTATCTCCAACATCCTTTCCTTCATTCCTTTAAAATGTTCCAAAAAATATTGTTGATCTCCTTGGATTTGTTCAGATGTAACGATCGTGACTAAAAGTTGCTTCTGAAATCAACATTTTTTTTTTTTTTTTTTTTTTATTTAAGCATTTCAACTCTATTCCAAGCTTATTTACCAACACAAAAGAAAGGTATATAAGAATATTACATTTTGTAATCGAACCGAGCATTTGATAGCACGCTGCAATATTTGGTAAAATCATCATTACATGCGACAATTATGGCGGAAAGTTTCTTGTAAACTCATCATTGCATGTCACAATCATGACAGAAAGTAGCTTCTAAAATCATCATTGTTCGAAAGTATCAAAGTCTTATAAAAATAGATTTCTACAGTGAAATCGGTTCGAGAGCGGTGAAACCCGCCGAAGTTCTTCTCAGGAAACCAAGGACTTTCATTGTAATATGAAAAATGATGAAAAACGTATTTATTCCGTATGAAAATCTTTGGCTAGCATCGATAAATACATTAAGATTGCAAATAGGATCAACTGTCGTTAAATGAATAGTGGAATACGATTAAACATCCACTAGTAGTAGTAAATAGAATTATGTGGTATTAGGAAGAACCAAAAGTTCGTGCGAGTTTTACGTTATTTTGTAGCTTTTGAAAAACTCTTTCATATTTAATTAGTAGCTAAATGCATAATCCCACTAAAGTTGGTGAATGTGATAAATTCTGGAATATTTATCTACTTGTAGATAATAAACTTGTTGATGCATATGCTGTCTACACGGAAATACTGTCCGAGTAGGTTTAGGGTAGTTGTTGGTGGGGGCGGGAATATTGAAGATTGTTAAATATAATTCCCATCTCGCAATGGCGAATGGGATAAATATTTTGACTGGTTGAGCCCATAGAATACAGTGCAGTTTTTTGAGTACAAATGGTAGAAAGTAGTAGAAAATGGTGATCTTTTGAAAAAAAGTAAAGAGTAGATATCGAACTGAAGAGTTTTGAAAAGAAAGAAGAAGTCAATGCAAAAAGCGTCGAGTTCGAAAAATAATGTTAGTTTTGCACCCCCTTAAAGTTTCAGTAGTGTTCCTCCGAACACTTTAAGGGGGTATTATCGTCTAGAAGTTTGTTTTTTCAGTAATTTTTAGGAATTAATTTTACGAAAACTATCAAACCTACAGTACCAGGTTTTTTATGCATAATAAAACACGTTTCAACTAACAACACAAATTTTTATGAAATACTTGATTGAAATCTATATAAGTTATGCGCTGTTATGCAGGTTGTGGCGTGAGACGCTCGTTCAATCGGGCGCACAGACTGTGGCGGTTCTAGTTATCTGAGACAGAAAAACAAATTTTTTGTTCAATCTATATGAATGTAGTTGTCGTCTGAACTAGAATTAAGTAAGTACTACATTTTTTTATCGGAATCGCGGCTGTTTGAAAATTAAGGTTTAATTTTCCCGGAAAATTGTCAACTAAAATATGAGTGCAGGACCAAAATATTCAAGCTATCGGTATAATTCTAGTTCAGACCATAAGTGATGGTGCCCTCGAAATGTGTGTAAAACCAGAAGTCAGTCGGTCCAATAGTTTTTGAGAAAAACGTGCGCCCGACTTGAAAAATGTCGTTTCGAGAAAAACGCGTTTAAAGTTTGCTATACATTTAGCATTAATACTGGTGAACAGCCTTTAAGCCTCTGTAACTATGAGAGCTCTACGAATTTCAAATTAATATTTTAGAGGCACTTTCTCAAAACCCCAAATGATAAGAAAATGCAAAAAAAAGTCGAATTTTTGAAGTTTCTAGACGATAATACCCCCTTAATATACATCTCGTAACAGTATCCACGAATCGATGTTAGCCTATAGTAATATATGATACTATAAAAGTTTCTTTCTGGCGTTTATACCTGCTACATAAACCAGTAGATAAACTATTAACCCTTTGCACTCGAGGCCTTTTTTTCTGGTATCTACCAGCAACTCGAGATGCTTTCTTAGCATTCTATTGCCACGAATGCTAAGATTATATTGACTTCGAAAAAGAGACTCTTAATTTGAGATTTGAGAATCAGGTCACCTTTGCCTCAACGACAAGCATTTTATTGGCAAAGAAATTAATCTGTTTTAATTAATTTTTAAATAGAGATTTAATTTTATACATTAAAGCTCAGAACTTTGTTGCACGCCTAATACATTGCGCGCCTAATATTTCGATGTGACGTAATAACGAGATCTCGGTATGGAATTTGGCTCTGTAATTCTTCTAGGTGGGAGACACGTTACTTCTGGATCGATTTTTGATGAGGCGCGACAAGTGGGTTAAGCGAGCGAACACAAAAATAATTCGGACGATTGTCATTGAAGAACGTTTGTAAAAGCGACGGTCGGACTTGACCCGAATCGCGCGCAACAATACGCGTTTAGCATACCGAAATTGCCACGAGATCATCGTTGACTATCAATTCGGGCCTCGGATTTGGGACGAGATTGCGAGAACTCTTCGATTGCGAAGCCCGTCGAGGAAACGTATTCGCCGGTTTCTAGGAAGCGTATCAGCATGTGTTGCGTTAGAAACACCTTCGTTCGATGAAAGGAAGATCATTGACCGCTAGAAACTGTCGGTGGTCCGGAAAGTGTGCCTGTTTTAGGCATTTTGCTTTCTTTTGTTACTTTTAAAGAGGTGCAATGGTACACGCAGTTAGTGTAATCAAAATTCAAGAATTTTTGTTCAAAATTTGAGTATTAGGTGAAGAAATTAATTCTGTGCCTTTGTATTAAATTATTTACTGTTTTAGTTTAAATAGAAATATTTAATGGCCATTTTATTTTTATATGTCGAATTATCAACATTAAACGCCTTATTTGTTTCCTAGAGTCGAGTATCGTGAGTAGGCAACCAACAACAGTTAGCAGGTTGCAGTAGATAAACACTGAAATGAAAATGCCTGGTGTTAATAATTTACAGTGACGTATTACTCCTTCGGACAACAAAGCATCGGCGATCTATACACTTTTGCTATTTCCATGAATAGTTTACTTTTCGTAGAAGTCAAGGATTACGGTGATCCGAGCTCAATGGCACGGATGTCTGCGATTCCCATCGTTAAAATTGAACGCGGCTTTCTGTCGGGACGGTACACTCGTTACTTAAGAAGAGGGACGGATGTCTGCGTTATTAAACTAAGTGTGCTTTTTCATGAGCAATGTGCGTGAGTCGCGCCATTTAGAATAGACACAATGGTGTCTTCGTAACCGCTAGCAGTATACAAGCTACTGTACATCAAGCTTTTCGTAGGACACGTGTGTTCGTTACGTTGACTGGCTTCCCGTTTTCGTTTCGCAATCGTTGCGAACCGTTTCTGTTCTTGGTCGAAACGATGATTGTCTAAGAGCTAGAGACGAATTTACTTACGTCACTCATAACTGGAAATAACTCTTTTCTCTTAACGGAAATATAACAAATCATGGGATCTGTCGTCTGGTAAGTCGGTAGCTAGAGTAACGATGCGTATAAGTATTGTGAAGAATGCACAGATAATAGGGAAATTACTTCACCTTTTAATGACTGATTTTTAGCGGAACAATTTATGACACGATAATGTACAGATTTTCGCGTATAAAGTGTTGGAAGTTGTCTTTTACTAATGCTCCATTGCCCTTTATTTTTCTTACTACAGAGTCCAGGCAGTTGTCATAGTCACATTTAAGAATTTCTGTTTTATTGAAGAAATATTGAACTTAATGTATAAATTTATTTGTTATGATATATTTAAAAGTGGCCAAGATGGAGTAAATATCCAGGAATATTTATGGTTTATGTACATAATAACTTGAGAACGTCCCATCAAACAAATTATATATCTGCTGAGTGGATAAAGGATTTAAAAATTTTTTGATTTTTATCAAAATGATAATGGTTTTACTAGATAGTCCCATTTTTCGACTATCGAAAATTTTCGTTTTTCCTTAATAAAATAACAAGTTCTATTTTTAAAAAATTCATTTATCTATTCAGCAGATGTTGACGTCTTTTAACAGATTAATTTGTTCGGTAAAAAAATAAAAAAAAAGCTTCTAAATCTCGACAATCCATGCTTAATTTGCATAGTTCTTACAAAACTTAACTTCGAGTTAGAGAGACAGCTAGAATTAAATTGAAGATTTATTTAGACAACCATTTTGTTGCTGAATGCTCAATTGTTAATTGCAATTTCAATTACTACAGGCAATTGATTTTCGCAATCAGGAAGGTTGTTGGTTGTCTTTTTAATTAATGTTTGCTCAACACTGTTTTGAAAGAACAGGTTGAGCGTTTAAGAGGATTCGTCGAGGAACATTCTGGCACGGTTCGCAGCAATTACGCTTACATTTGCGCATAAGTGTATATAGAGCGTTGTTTTACATAAGCAGCCGAGAAAACACGTTGAATTCTACGATTTTTCGTTACGTGTTAAGCGGACCGTGCTCCGCATTTCACATGTTTAGCATTGTAATTAAATAGAAAGTAACGATCCTCTTCTCGTGGAATACTCCAAATCAATCGTTCAGGGAATATTCGTAACGCTTTTGCAATAAACTGGATGGCGTTTTGTAGAAAGAATTATAGATTTAAAGATTTATTTATATGATATAGGATTATAGATTTATTCTCGGGTTACTTATCCTCCACCTACACTCAATCCCGTAATAAGTATTCGTACCCTCTACGTTTATTGAAGAAAGTCTAAATTAAATACAATAGGTTTGATGTCTTCGAATAAATATACAAATGTAAAGTTTATTTATGTACATATTTATAATCAGACTGCGAATGTTCATGCAAATTCATATTTTTACAGATTCAGATAAAGAATTGAGATTTAAATGAAAGTATGTCTCATCTTCTAAACAGAGGAGCATGTATTTTATTGTTGATATTTGATATATTTTTGCATTCATGCAAAATAGCTTCTTCAGGTGTCAAATAATAGAATATAGTTCCATGCATTGCACTAAAATGTTTAGAGGCAATTAAATACTTATTACTAGACTGAAGATGTTTATTCAAGTTCATAGTTTTATAGAATCACATAACGAATTGAGATTTAAATGAAAGTATGTCTTATTTTCTAAACAGTGTAATATCCATTTTATTGTCGATATTTTATACATTTTTCCATTCTTACATATCCTCATACATTTAACCATATTTTCATTTTCCATAAATGCATAAGAATCCGTAGTTAATTTATAATAAAACATTTATTTGGAAACTTCAAGTCTATCATTTAATTCAGACAAGTTTCTTCAATAGATATAGAAGGTACGAATATTTATGGACTGACCGTATATGCTATCCTGTACTATTCTTATTTATCCTAGATTTATATGCTATAAGTTTGTCATATATACTATACGTCTAAAGATCTATAGATTCTACTTTGCGGCATTTAAAAATTGATTTCTTTTTGTTGACTAACTATATAAAGTCTGATGTTCGAAGGATATGTCTTATAAAACTGGTGGCGTGAAACTGTAAATTGGCCAAGACACGGTTTCGGTTGAAAATACTTTTTTTTTTAGAAAGTAGACTACAATCATATAGGCATCAAAAGTAGTTTTTGATCCACACAGAAAGAAGGCAGATAAATCAACAATATTTTGAAATTCGTCTTTACAAGCGTGGTACAACAGGAGTCGTATATTTTTGAATGAAAATTGGTATAAATTCTGTTCAAGGTTTAATAAAACGTTTCTATTAAACAGACGGTATTTTCAGAAAAAAATCTGTAATATTAGCATTTGTTTAACTAAAAGAACTTTTTGAGGGAGGAAAACTAATCTGGCTGGCCCAAAACGAGCGGTATTTTTGCAAATTTACAAAAGTCGTATGCAGTTGATTGAAACGTCCTTATTACCATACGTAAAGTATTCTCTGATTTTTAAAGGACAATTTTTGTTAACGGTTATATTTATACGTAACGAAAAAATTGACATCATTTCTGTCTATTTTTGACAGGTAGGATCATCAGTGATTTTAATTTATTTGGTAACTGAAAATTATAAAGTTCAGCAGTCTTCATATTTTTCAATGACGTACTAATGTTTAAAAAAGCTTACAAGGTATATTTTTCTTTGATCCTCAAGAATCAATTAAAAAATAAAATTAAAGAATGAATAATCGTACGTTACACGATACATAGGGTTGTTGAAAGTACGTACACAAAACTTTATTGAATCCAGTTAGACAGGTTTCGAGTTATTGGCTTTCAGGTCAAACAGTGTAATTTCGCGTAAAAATGCGTTTGAAGTTTTATTTCTTCCAGTCTTTCAGTTTATGAGCCATATCTTTGTTATTGCTACGAATGTTGCAATGGGCCACTTTCGCCTTCTTTTTAATCGCTCAAGCTATCATTGCACAGAGAAGAAAAGCTGTCGAAATTTGTTTCTTAAATCGATTAGATAACTCCTGAAAATTTGCGCAAGGGAAAGCGAAGAATTTGGTAAGGTGTTTAAAATTGCTGATCGGAGTCACTCGCCGAGTTCCGTTGTCCACGTTTCAATCTCTTCTGTTCTCGATCCTATCGCAACAAGGAAGTGTTCTCGATTTACGGCCAGTATGGTCGTTTTGCAAAATGAAACGGCAATTGGCCTTAAGTCGTCCTCACGTGTGAGCCTTGCTTTCTACGCCTAACTTCTCTTTCTCTCTCTTTCATACATACCTCTATAACAGGGATGAACACTCCTCTGGAGCCACAAGCCTCACGCGGCCTTTATAGATGTCCAGCGAGGCGTTTCCGTAAACTATGTCGATTACGTATCTTTTTTGTTCATAAATTTTACGCTGAAATACATTGCATGCATTCGAATTAACCCTTTCAGTCACCACTAGGTTTCCTTTAGGTTTAATTTCTTTGGAACTCGAAGTGCCAATAAAATGATTGTCGTTGAGGCAAAGGTGACCTGATTCTCAAATCTCAAATTAGAAATCTCAATTTCGAAGTCGATATAATCTTAGCATTCGTCGCAATAGAATGCTAAGAAACATCTCGAGTTGTTGGCAGATACCAGAAAAAAAGGCCTTGAGTGCAAAGGGTTAACGCTAAAAGCACAGAAATCAACTCACATCTATCGTACATACAATTATATCTTTTTAATTGGAGGAAGAGGGGAATTGATAAAATGAATTCGCTAACACAATAATTGTCACCAAAAATCGCGATAAAACCATTGCTAACAGTTGAGTGATTTTAAGAAGATGCAAAAGAAGAAGTTTAATGTGCATTGGCCGAATAGATTGGCTTGGTAGATTTAGCCCTTTGCACTCGAGAGGTGACTCTGTCAGCATTAGGTTTCACGCAGCAAATCTACAATACCTAATGTTTCTTTAGGTTTAATTTCTTTGGAGCTCGAAGTGCCAATAAAATGATTGCCGGCGAGGTAAAGGTGACCTTATTCTCAAATCTAGATAGCTTAGAATTCATGGCAATAGAATGCTAAGAAACATCTCGAGATGGTGGTAGATACCAGAAAAAAAGGTCTCGAGTGCAAAGGGTTAGTATTAAATTTGAATATAGTAAAGAGGATTTATTATGCACATTAATGACATGTTTTTTTTTTAACCAAAATTAATTTAACCTCCTGAAATTGAGGAAAAAGATAAGACTTTTGATATACTTAATAATATAACTATGTAGAAATTAATGTTAGCCTTCATTGATATAGGGTAATGTAGAAAATCCTTCCAACACGTGGACTCTATCTAAATAGGCCGATAGTTAATATTAAAATGTATAGCACTTGGTGAATAGCTATACTTTCTGTCGTAAACATACACACTTTTTACTCACATTAGTGCCTCGGTAATCGCGACGCGGATGTTTATGTAAATTCATATTTTCACAGATTCAGAAAAAGAATTGAAACTGAAATGAAAGTATGTCTTATCTTCTAAACATTTACCATAAATGCATAAACATTCGCGGTCTACCATGACTTTCGACGCGATTCGATAAGTTCACGTCTCTGTTCTGGTCTCGAGAACCAGTTTCATCGAGCTATCGTTGACCTTCGTGGAATCCTAAGACCTAGAAGTTGATGAGACGTTCTTCTTTTCAGATGTGGAGCAATATGACCTGCGTGGACGACTTCTTGAACCGAGCGTTTCACAAATTGGGCCTTGTGGTGGGTCGCCATCCCGGCTATTTCGTGGTTATTCCGGTACTGGTAGCCTTTATCTGTTTCACCGGCTACCAGAGGATTCATTACGAGATCGATCCTGAATACCTCTTCTCGCCGACCAATGGCCCGAGCAAAACGGAGAGGGCGATCGTGGAACAGTACTTCAAGGTCAATTACAGCCACCATTTCAACCTGGGACGCATTACTAGGCCAGGTGGGTCATGTCTCTAATCAAAGAGATCTAGATGCAAATTGCAATCGCACTTATAGGGGTCTTACACGTACTTCGGGCTAAAACATAAGCAGTAGGGGAGGATAGGACGATAGGGAGGATGAGTAGGGCAAGTATTAATCTTTCACACTCCAAGGTTCTTTTGTACCACTAGATAGGTATGGGCACCCTTTGGGTAGTACTTTGTAAATTAAAGTTCTTTAAGGTTCCCCTATGTCTATCTAATTGCTAGGCTTTTGAATAATAATTTTGAACGAGGGGAATTAGTACATTTTAAATAATATTAGTACATTTTAATGTCAGCATCAACATATAGTCATCAACACGTAGAATTCGTATAGAATTCGTAAGCGTAGTTAATATTAGTACATTTTAGTTTCAGCATCATCAGATAGTCACCTGTATGAAAATAATTTAGTTATCATTAATTTAAATAAGAAAAATAACATTTATTAAGGGGACTTAATAATACTAAACTTAATTAATATCAGCACCATCGAATTATCATCTGTAAAAGAAATAATTTAAGTAAGGTCGACATCAACAGATTCTAATATCAGTACCATTAGATTATCATCTGTAAAAATAATTTAATTAATCATAATTTAAATAAGAAAGAATAATTTTTATTAAGTTTACGAAACTCAGACAATTTGATAGATGATAATGATCGCTATGTCGTTAGCTAAATAGATTCTCTAAATTATATCGATCGCACTTCCATTAAAAAATATGACAAAAGCTACGCATCAACCTAACATTACCGCCCCTTTTTCCCTACACGTGAGTTTACGATGCATCAATTGCTATTGAGAGCAGTGCGAATAAACTCTTTCCCAGAGAAAGTTAGCTGACATTTTCTAGCCATAGCAAAGTCCTTGAGAAAAGTATTCATAACAGAACCGTGCCAGCGACGTTCTCAAAATTGGCATTGTTCCCGTCGATCATAGCGCAAACCTAGTCACATGTCGTTAAGGCAAGTCTTAACACCTTGACCGAATAAGGTTGATATAGTCTCCTTTACGCGCGTGTGTGTGTGTAGTGCGTGAGACAAACATACTGACTTTCTTGAGTCATAAAACAAGTCTTCCTTATTGCCAAGTTGCCTACTGGTTGTAGGGATTACTTATTTTTACTAAACTTGGATTCGAATGGTTTTTATTTGTTCGTTATTTTTTTGTTTCCTTATTGTTGGAGAACAATCTTTTTTACGATATGTTTCAAGTATTCTAGATATTGTAGACATGTTGCTATACTCCATATAAACTTATTTGTGAGATACAAGTATACCAGATATTTTAGACATCTTACTATTGTTCATTCAAATTCATTTGTACAGCACAAGTATTCGAAAGATTCCAGATACCCTACTATATGCCAAAGAAAGTTACTTGTAACGTACAACTATACCAGATATTCTGGACATCCTACTATATTTCATAGAAATTCAATTGTAAAGTACAGTAAAGTCTCCATAAATACACAAATTTCTCTACGATAAATGCACAGAAACCATCCCCGCCACTAAGGGTACACCCTTTGATGGGTCCACGAGTTCGATCGCCGAGTAGTGTAACATGATCTTGGATCGGATATCTCGGCGAGACAATGCTAATGCAACGATAAAACTTTTTTTATTATTAACTTTTTTGTTGTAAAACTTTTACCATCATATTCCTGACATTTTTCTGATGAAAATGAGACCAAACACGACGTCATTGGCAACATATTTACTTGTAACATTTCATTATGTTTCATGTATCGTAGAACACAAACTAAAAAAAGATGCATGGTAAAGTTGCATTAAATTGTCTCGCCGACATACCCTAGTGTTTTCGCTCCGTCCTCTTCTTTATTCGCTGTCCTTCTCTACGTTCGAAGCTCGTCGGCAAACATCAGAGAATATACGAACTCTACGATAAGCGCACAAGTTCAGTCCCGACCTTGTGCATTTATAGAGACTTTACTGTACGAAACTTTCAGATATTTTAGACATTTATCTCTCTCTCCGCAATTTCACAATTCTCAGTGGCTTTTCCTGATTATTTCAGGTCGATTCGGTCACGTAATTATAACGTCGAAGGATGGAAACGAGAATTTGCTGAGAAGAGCTGTTTTTGACGAGTTGGCTCAATTAGACGAAGTGATTAGAACCGCGAAAGCAACATACGAGGGTGAAGTTTTCACCTACGAACAAATATGCGCCAGGTGGTTGGACAAATGCTTCGCCAACGACATCCTGAAACTCTCGGATATCATAGAGTAAGTATTGGCATAAATTTAGTCGGTCTTGAAAGAGTTGATTGAAAGAAAGCGTGGATAGTATTATTGATAATATTCTGTCGCCATTAGACTGTGAATGTTTAAGCATTTATCGCAACTGGAGGTATAGGAAAATGTATGAGAATAAACTCAAATATATTTAAAATATTGACAATAAAATACATGTTACACTGTTTAACTAAAACTACTTTAAGTAAAACTACTTTATGATAACACTGTTCAGAATTCTCAAGTCTGACAAGTTACACGTTTTCGGTACTCTTGAGCGTTATCTACGGAACCGACAATTGTTACACTCATTATTTCATGGGAAGGTGGTTGTGTCTGTGGCCCATATAAGTAGTCGGTAGCACTTTACAGGGATGTGGAGAAGAGGGAGCTGAACTTGACGTTTCCGGTGATGTTCAATCCGGTTACCTGGGAGATTCATTTTCTGCCAGTCTACTTCGGTGGGAGTGTGATCAACGAAGACCTGGTTGTGGAAACTGCACCATCGATGCAGCTCGCTTACTTCCTCTCTGCTGACAGCTCGCGCCTAGACGCAATGTAAGTTGATTTCGGACGAATTTTACTATACCATTTTTAAAACCTAAATAGTCATCCGTACATCATCATCCCTGAAAAATTAAAAAAATTATACAGGTGTATAGTCCATAAATAGTCCATGTCAAACATCTTCATTTCTGAACAATTTTAAAAATGATACAGTTGTAACGTTCCACTTAAATGGTTAATTCCAAACATCTCCATCTCTAATTAATCTAAAACATGACACGGTCATAACATTCTATTGGTACATTTAAATAGTCCATTCCAAACGTCTCCATTTCTAAACAATTTAAAATATGATACAGGTGTGACATCCAGCTAATCCATTCAAATAATCAATTCCAAACATCTTCACCTTTGAACAGTTTAAAAAATAATACAGTCGTAACGTCCAACTGGCGTACTAAAATATATAATTCCGAATATCCTCATCTTGGAACAATTTAAAAAGTGACATAGTTGTAACGTTAAACTTACGTTAACGTTAATCACGTAAATAATCTTATTCCAAACGTCTCCACCTCTAAACAACTTCACACATTGATCGTCATGACACCCATATATGGTCGCTGAAGCTGAAGAACTAAAAACAGAAATTTTAAAAGTCAGGTGTCAAAGAAAATAAATTTGAAAGAATTTCTTGACATACGATAAAGTTACAAATATAAATACCACGATAAATATTTGATTATGTATTAGCGTGGCGGTCAACGCGTTAAAAAATGACACAGATGTAACGTTCCACTGATACACTGATACAATCAATTCCAAACGTCACCATCTCTGAACAATTTAAATAATAATACAGAAATAACGTCAAACTAAACGGTTTCTTCTCCTCAAACAGTGGAGCGGCGTGGGAAGAAGCTTTCCTCGAGACCGTTAGGAAAGTTGAGGAAGAAGGTGTCTTCAAACACATCGCCACCGCGAGGTTCGCTTCCAGGACCCTCGAGCTCGAACTAGAGGAGAACACAAAGACCATCGTGCCTTACTTTTCGAGTACGTTCATCCTGATGGCTGTCTTTTCCGTGGCGACTTGCATGATGACCGATTGGGTGCGTAGCAAGCCTTGGTTGGGGCTGCTTGGAAATGTTTCCGCAGCGATGGCCACCGTAGCTGCGTTTGGTCTCTGCATCTACCTAGGCGTCGATTTCATCGGTCTCAATCTGGCTGCACCGTTTCTCATGATTGGTAAGTTAAACACTCGCTTTTCTTTACATTTTCCTAAATCGTCTACAATTTAGCGCGACTCTAAGGTGTCGTATACCCAATACGAATATTGTCAGGTTGTTGGGGAGTCGTTGTTTCTTGGAACATAATTATTTTATTTACCCTCTATAGGCTCGTGTAACCTTCAGGTCATATGCTAGTATTTAATAATTATTAATTAATAATAATAGTATTTTAGTTAATAATTTTAGTTTTTGTTTTTACAAGATGAGGTATACGTCTTAATTATATAATTATAAAATATACGTAAAATGTACATATGTTGGAAATATTCTCATACAATTACTATAATGATATTATTATTTCATTTTGGATAAGTGCACATACCTTTTAGTTATGCTTCGTATGTGTTTATTATGTTAGTTTGTATCATAAATCCATAAAATCTGCGGTCTACATCGCTATCTGATTCAGGTAAATTTCTTTAATAGACATACAGGGTAGGAATTTGTATGGGGCTGACCGTATGTGTACACAAAGAAAAAAGAATATCGAAGAGAATATTAAATGTTTTACATTAAAATCTCGTGACCCCATTTGTGGTCGCGACCCATAGTTTAAGAAGCCCTGGTTTAGATAAACAATGTCATAATTTATCTTTCTATATGATTATTATAGAAGTTATAAAGTTGTTAATACGTACGTTTTAAACATTCTTCTTGTTTAACACTCACTGGAATAACTTGATCTTTATAGGAGTTACAAAGTTGGAGGCATTACTTTTCATTCACTCCTCGTATTAATTATCCTGAACGTTGTCGCGTTTGAGTCGAAAAAGGCGCCACTCTGATCGGAAAATACGACTCGCGGTCATAATTTGCATTTTTTCCGATAATTTAAGAGTGACGTGGCCTTTTATCTATCTGTGAGATGAATAATGAAGAATTGTCACATGAATTCCATGAAAGCTGAGCCATGTTGGAACGTCGACGAAATCACTAACGAATGCGTTTCGCATGTTTCTGCGGGAACTATTGTTCACCGTACACAGCTTGAATATTCGTGGCTTTATTAATCATCTTATTTTCCCTTTCTTTGTCTTTGCGCTTTGTCTCTTGACTAAATCGTAATTGACCGAGGTCAACTTAATAATGTAATACAGACTCGACGAACTAAAATAATCGGTATCGAACAGATGAGCAAAACTACTATTTAGATCAAAATTTAGAGCAACGAATAAAGGACAAGTCGCATATCGGTTAACTGAAAATTAGAATTTCTAGTGTAATTTAATCGCGCAATTAAAGAATCGCGAAATATTTGATGAATTATCCATTTTTCGCTGTTGTAACACCTAGGGTAACTTTGAAAGGGCAGCATCCACTTTTATTTTCTTAAATTTTCCTTGAAGATACTTGTATGTATATCAGAGAACCCGCGCGGGAAAGTGATACAAAATCAAACGATTTTACGGAAATTGAAAAATGATTGAATAGAATGTAATTCAATTTTTCAATGATATAATGAGGCACCATAAGTTACTTTATGCAACGTAATTCTCGCCCTTGTAGCGAAAAATGAAATAGGCCTGCATAGTCTGCACACTGCTAAAAAGAAATAAACCAAGCAACCATTAAACCAATAAACGTAATCGATTGAACGAGCGTCGCTCCTCGATGGAAAGTAGCCCAGCAGATTACATTTCGGTTCCCTTGTCCACCTTGTTGAGACAACTCGGTTCCGGCTCAGTCTCAACTCGATGGACGTTACTAAACTTTGAAAAATGCCGATTTAATGCCCTCGTGTGGCACAATACGATTACACGAAAAGCTTCAGGCCGTGGAAAAAGAATGTTGAGGACGATTTCGTAACGATCCAGTCGAACGTACACGAGTGCAATCATTGTTGGCAATCAAGAAACTTTGATCGCTGTTGGATGCAAGCTGGCGTGACGACGAAAGGGAAAAGTCGCGCAAGGGGACTTCCGCTTTTCACGCAAATCACCGTTCTTCCCGTCTGTGATTCCACGACGGTTGTTCGGTGATCCATTCGCGGCCGATCGAAGAGGGCTTGGAAAACAATGTCGCAAGGATTTCGTTTACGAGCGGTCTCGTTAGGCCGTTGCTGATTTCACTGACATGATCGTTGATCAAGCCAACAAAAAATGGGAATTAATCCGTAAAGATTGCACAACGTCGACTTTCGCGAGTCTGAAAACATAGTTGACGCTAATAGAGATACTTCTGGCGAGGATTCGATTATTTTTGTCTCTAGCTATCTATACTCAGATCTACAGTGTAAGAAGTGTTCGTTCAAGAATCAATTTTCAAAATAAATCTTCATATATTTAGTTCATTCATAAATTTTAGAGAAAGAAATAATTAACCAAATAATTAACCGCCATTCCTTCTAATTTTTAGAGTAGATTTTGCGTAAATTAAAGTTTGTTACTTTTAATGTTTACCTCTTATTTCTTTCTTTATTAGTTTTACTTTAAATTAATTGCTGTACGAATATTTCTTGCACTAACTGTATATGTATTAGGTTGGTGCATATGAAATGTCGTTTTTTCAGTGTTTGAATTATCCGAGACGATAACATTTACTTCACGCTACACTGTCGCCAATTGTTTCTAATCATATTAAAGAGGAAGGAATATACTGTAAGACACGTATATCGAATAGAACAGACGTTTAGAATAGAATCATTCGAGCCTCATTACGTATTTATTTTATGTCGTTTGCGTTTCACTGACTGTTCAACCGCGTGTTCCTTCTTGAATCAGTAGGCGACTGTCTTTTGTTTTCCGTAACTCAGATGTTTCAATCGATATTTCTCATTGTGAATATAACTATGCCACAAGTTTATTTACAAATTTTGAGATTTCAAATTGAAAACGTACTCTTATCAAAATTGATATTGATATCAATTAATCATTGATTAGCATTACTAGCTATATAACTATGCCACAAGTTTATTTACAAATTTTGAGATTTCAAATTGAAAACGTACTCTTATCATAATTGATATTGATATCACTTAATCATTGATTAGCATTACTAGCGAAAGGGATAAATTCACTTTTCGACCCGTCCATTTTACCTTTGTACTCGTACCAGTCTTGCCTCTATTAACACGTATGATCTCTATCGTATTCCGTTTCAAAAATGTCGTTTACGTGGGCCGCCCTATTCATAGGTTGACGCGTATTTCCTGGTAACTATTAGGTTCGACCGTTTAACAAATTTGGTTCACTGTCAGCAACGCGTGAAAGGTTTCCGCCGTAAAGATCATGCTCGTCCTTGCCGAGCATTGAATAAACGACGCCCTGCGTTTATTAGTAGCTATAAATTGCCGTCGAAACTTAGACGGGTGGTCGACGGGGTGAATCACGAATAAACCGGCCATTCTGATTCACTCTGCGCGCGCTAACTGTCGCCTCGTTATCGCGATAATGGCACCGCGGTCGTTTTTCTAATAAGGGACAAGCGATGACAAATCGCTCGTCACCAGACACGATCGCTTATTTTTGTCCCATCGCGCGTCGTGCCTGCCAATAATGCTGTGTACATGGTTTCATTTAAAGTACAATTTTCAAATTTTGTTACAAAAAATTTGAATTATTCCTCGATGAGAAGATTAGTTGATAACGTCTCTTCAAGCTGTTTATTTGTCTGTATACGTTCTGGCTAGTAAGATAAATATATGTATATCTTATAAAACCAGACTCCGGATCTTGATGCATTTATAGGAAATTTGAATGTGTAAGAACCTACTAAATGCAAACAATATGCAAGAATATAAAAAAGATTGAAAGTAAAGTTCATGTTATAATATTTGCAGAATCAAATAAATTCCTATTTAGGTTCAATTTTTCTAGGCACGTTCGCGAAGATTTTATTTTGCATAAAGATCCGCAGTCTACTTATAACATACATATATTAAACGATTCAAATTATGACAAAATTATAGTTATTCCCATAAATTATTAGTCATTTTTAAAATAATTAATACATTTATTCACACAATTATGAAATATCTGAATTAAGTTCATTTATATTGTACATATCATATTCTTATAAGTTATTAGTAATTTTTAAATTAAGTAATATTATTATGAATTCAATTATAATATATCTATTAAAATATTTATAATTATATTATTACATAACAAAATTATATTATTACATAACAAAATTATACTGCAAGAGAGATCTTTATTTCTACAAAAGGAAGTATTTAGAATGTATATCTAAGTATTTATTTTTGACTCAAGTGTCGTTGAAGTGAATAATTAGATCTTCGGTAAAAATGAAGATACTTAACTACAACGTTGTATGCACTTATGTGGATACTTTCTATGCTGGCTACTGTTCAACAATTTTTAGTTATTGCATTTTGTAGTCGATTGTTTGCCTCTAAGAACTAACCGAAGAGAAATCTGATAGAAATGAGAATTGAATCGAGATGAATTTTTGTTGGCAGGTATCGGAATCGACGACACATTCGTGATGCTGGCAGCTTGGAGACGTACCAGTATCATGAAACCGGTACCTGAAAGGATGGCCGCGACTCTGAGCGAGGCTGCTGTCTCGATTACGATAACCTCGTTGACCGATATGATATCGTTTTTCATCGGGATCCTCTCACCTTTCCCGTCGGTCCAGATCTTTTGTATCTATTCGGGTAAGTTTCCGGGAAGTTGGCGGGTAGATGGAGACCAATCTATGCAGAATTGTTTGCCAAGTGCCGTTCTTGCCTACAAAATCGATCGATTTTCTCTGAAAACTTCGTAATATAAGTACAGGTGTACGATAACGGCATCATATTCCATATAGACAATAGTAACTTCTTACTTTATTATTAAATAAAGGTAGTGGATACTTAAAAATACTCTGAAACACTTTTAAATTCTGTAATGGAAAGAAATTTTAAAAGGGGTCGTGTGACAAAAGTGTGGAACCATTTTTGAAAATTTATTAAATGTTTCAGAAGTTGGCCATGATAACAACTGAAATACCTAATAATTGACGATACTTTGTATTCATAGTTGGTCACTTAAACTGGAAAGGAATTTGTGAGAACAAATGATTGGTAGTGATAGTTGATTAGATTAAACACATTTTCTGCATAGACTATAATAAGTTCTTCTTTCATTATTAAATACAGATTGTGGATGCCTAAAAATACTCTAGAACACTTCTAAATTATGTAATGGGAAAGGATTTTGAAACTAGAATTGTGTGATCAAAATGTGGTATCATTTTTTTAAGAATTTAGAAACTGCTTCAAAAGTTGGTCAACATAACAAATATCTAGTAGTTGACGATACTTTGTATTTATAGTTAACCACGCGAGCTAGAAGGAAATTTAAAAAACAGCAATGCAGACAATTGCAACAGTATAGATTATTTTCCACAGTTATTATTAATACAAATTAAAATAAAATTCCGAGTTCATAGGAAATTCAATTCGGGAATAGAATAGACATTGCGAGTTTTGCTCATTTTCGTAAAATCATATACATGAGAAACTATTGCCATTAGTTGAATTAGTGTGACATAATTTAGCAGCTGATCCTGTCGGCGTCAATCGATAACGGCGATTATCCTCTGAAATGCATCAGTATCGTATAGATCACAATCTAAAAATTTAGTTAAAAATATTTACTCTAAAAATTGTTAAGTAGGTGCAATCTGAATAGATTATAAATTGCAATTAAACTGGAATGACAAAAGTTAGCGATTTACTACTCCGATCAACTTCTAGAAATGATTTAGAATTCATGAATTTTTAAATGACGGAAAAGAGGGTTACCCCTGTACTCTGATTTCAAGTGAAAGTTGAGAGCGACATCGTGTGGAATCAGAAAAGCAAAGGCGATTTTTGCACCGGTTCCGATTACAATAATCGACGAGTTTTGCTCTGTTTGGTTAGGATTCGCGGTGGTTTTCACTTTCGTCTTCCATCTGACGTTCTTCACGGGATGTGTGGCCATAAGCGGCTACTGCGAGCAGAAGAATCTCCACAGCATCATGTGCTGCAAAGTTCAACCACTCTCCAAGTCCAGTAAGTGTATCTTGCATTAAGCCCTTTTAACGTAAAAACTAATGTTATTTGTAATAAAAACAGGAAGTTCGTATTCATTTGTCATAATACATACACACCCCTGTTCATAAGTATGTCGATACTTCTTCAATTGGAATAAATGTCTAAAAAAAATTGACGTATCTATTAATAAATATCGCATATGTTTCTGTATTTAGTTTTTTGTTCCATTAGAGAACACATTTGATCAGTAGTTTATTTAATATCTTATCACTAATAATAAAAAATAATTCAATTTTCTTTTCGTTAATGCATCCACCGTGTGCTCTTAAAACTTCTGAAATGATGAGATTTAATATGACACTCCAAATTTTAATATTATTAAACGTTTCTAAATGCATATTTAAAACAGAATTTAGCAACAAAACATTTTGTAGTAATCATTTACTGTGCGTAAGTGTTCGCATATTTATAGCCAAGCTGTATATAATATGTTCATTAAGGCACGTTCCATTTGTCAAAGTATTTCAGTCGTTTATTCGCAATAGTTTTATTTGGATATCGATATAACATTGTGCCCCAAGTGGTAATCACATGAATGGGTTTAGATGAATAAATTGATTTTCATAAGTGAATTTACGCTTTTTTCCAAATGACAAACAACGTTTTACTTAACTGTCTAATAAATTTAATTTTCACTTAAATACGGAGAAGTTTAATTTGTTTATACTATTTTTCATGTATTTTTACATCATTCTTGGGAAAGCACAAAGTAATTTCAACTACCAATGGTAAAAAGTAAAAAAATGAAGCGTGAATTCGTCCAGCACAGGGTCCCAACTACTTTTCGCTCGTGCTAGTAGTTCTTCTGTATTTTATCTATCTTTGTATTAAACAGAAAAATTCTTTAGCGCATAAATTATTTCACAATTACAAAAATAGTAGACTGCAATAATAGCGATGTCAAAGTCACCCATCATTATTGGATTAAAAAAACACATGATAGACGATGAGCGAAGATTCACCTTTTACCAGAATGATGGGAAAGGCTGATAGAAAGTGGTGGAAGATATTTTGATTAACCCCTTAAGTGGAAATGACGAGTTTGGCTCGCATAGTCTTGCCTTCTTTCTATCTTAACATCGTCTCATTGTAGATATAAAAAAAAAGACATGTCAAAGGAAAGTAATATATAAGGTGGCTTTACACTTACCTGATTGGTTCGAGAACAATCACAAACTTCAAGAATATTAGTTACAGACAATCATTATAAATAAATGATAAATATAAAAAAGAATTTAATAATAGTTTGTAATTATGTTCGTAATAATTTTCACTAAATCGACAACTTGTTTTTTCGTATTTTAATCTCATTGTTATTATAGTTAAAAAGGGTACCTTTTAACTTTTATTTTTTGGAACAGTATCGAATAGTGTCAATGCCCGATCCATTATCGTAGCTTGTGGAAAAAAGTAAACGGTCCCGTGGAAACTCTTCGACCCAGTGATAGTAGACGCCGGCCGAAGGCTTCGAGATCTGGTCGTTTAATGTAGAAAGTATCGCGGCACGGAAAATAAATGAAAGTTCAAATAAAAACGCCGCGAATGATACGTTTGAGGCGGTAGAGCCCGTGAAAGTATTCCGGGTAACGTCTTCTCCAGCCGTTTAATGCTCGTTATTCCTTCCCGCCTGTGTGAACGGCTTTATGCGTGCGTATACACGTAAACGCGATGATTACATCGGATGCAGTAATCCCGCCGAAATGCCTCGCTCGATTGCCGGGCTCTTACTTTTGTCGGTAGCGAAAATTCCTCGATTCTTACGCAACGACGAAACGCACGTGTAATAACTTTCAGCCAATTTTCCTACATTCTTTTCGTTAACCCTTTAGAATAACCCGTTCTTCATTATTAAGGGAAGAAACCACATTAGGAGCCCAAGTATTAAGGGGTTATGCTAGTCTGACTGCTTAAAAAAAAAACGAATTCTTTTTTTTTTTTTTACATTTTCTTGCAATATTATATCTTAACACTTTACCGACCGGTAGTTTTCATTTTAACAACATTAGTACTATTCAAACTTTATTTTATCTATTACAATCATTTTTTGAATAATTGCGTCATCCAGATCTTGGTAACATTTATTTATGTTTTTTTTAGTGCATGTTGTCTGTTAAAAACCAAACTTGTTTGTATTTAACAATCTGTGCTATCTCTGTTAGTTTCTTAGAAATTTAATTAAATAGGTATTTCGTTCACAACTTGGAGGGTAGTTTTCGCCCCTTGAACGTTGGTATTAGGCGATATAAAAAAATTCGTGTGTATTGTTTTTCAATGTTTTATCTGTACGAAAACTTGTTACAGGGAACAGCTGATATCCCAAAGATTCCTATGTGAAACAAATTTAAAGAATTACCAAGTGTTTATCAAAACATATTCAGACACATTCTCAAAGTTAAAACAAAAATTAAGCAAAGTGCTTCTCTGTAAAAAAGAAAAAACCACCGTAAGATACTTAATATTTAACCTCCAATGTTGGTTCTCCCCTTAATGACAGATTTTGTATTTTTTTTATCTTTCTTCATTTTTCTTGCGCCACACCATCACGCGTCCATCAGAACAAAAATATATTAAGTTTTAATTCGTAAAAAATATATTTGAATATAGTATTCAAGTCCGAATATTAAAGTTGTATATTGCCAAGTACACGTCAGGATTTTTGGTCGCTTCGATCGAGAAACGCCGGAAGATCTCGACAGAGCTAGCAGGTCGTTACCATCGAGTGATTCTGGACGATTTACAGATCGTAATTTGATGTCTGGTTACATCAGGAAATTCATCGTCGTGGCTTAACATCCGCTGTTTGTCGAATCGTGTCATGTGTCGTGCACGTCAATTCCTTTCAAACTATTTTCGGCGTTATTTCGTATTGTTACTATGACGCGCACCGGATCCACTTGGTGGAAAAAAAAATATGATAAAAGATCATACACCTTGAATTATCCTCGGTGTATATTATACAGGTTGAGCCAAGTAAATGTGTACAAGTCATGAGTGATTCAAAGAACAATTGTTTGTCATGAGAAAGATGCCCGAATAGCTTCTCCATTACTATTTACACATTTTATTTCTTCAACATAGACAATTGTTTCAAACATCTCATAAACTAATGATTTGTTTAACGCTTTACCTTAATACTTTTTTTTTACGTGGAATACAAAAAGGATTCAGTCTATACAACAAAAAATTTGCATTTCATTTAAAAAAAATAATACAACTACCGATTGCACATGAATCATTGCATTTATATAGAAAAAAACTAGTCCTACAAACGAACATAGTACTTTAACCATTCGTCCTTTCTCTTTGACATTATTTATCTCTAAATGCACTGATGACAAAGTAATGACACACTTTACATACATATCTCTTAAGAATATTATAATGCTATCGTTTATTCTAGGCTTCATGTAGGTTAGTGAAAGGATACTTAATCGACGAATGCACTATATAACCTAAAAACAAAAATATGAATATACAAGTGTAGAACATTTGAGCAGGGTGTGATTCTACCTGAGAATATAAAACAAAAAGTGATTCCTTTTGTAAATAAAACAGCTTTCCTTTATATCAATGAAAAAAACTATTCATTGATAGTGAAAAGACAACTTTTAATTTAAGAAAACTATAGTTAGTTATATAAGAAATATAAGAGATATGTAGAAATATATAGAAACATAAGAAAACTATATTTAATTTAAGAAAACTGTATTTCGTGAGTGGCCTGTGCATACTACATAGATGCGAGTTTTAAACAGACTCAACGAGATCCTTCTAGCTTTCCGCTGGAAATCCTTCTAGAAGGTTGGCAAAGCGCCATAATACATCAAATCAATCGAAATGACCCAAATGTCTCCCATCTTCTTTAAACAGTTTGAATCAGTATGTACGTTACATCCGTCAGTAGTACATATTAACATTCTGTGAAAATGTCCAGCGTTCTTTCCGACGGAAGGAAAATCTGTCGATATCGATCGTTGACGTAGAACGGATCGAGGCGGCAAAAGTCGCGCGATCTGGATCGTTGTGCGTCATTGGGAAACTTTCTCCAGGTACGATGTCGTCACCGAGACACGTTTCCCTTCGTTGCGATTTGATTTAATGAAAAACCGAGACTCAAGATCTCTAGGTGCACGGTGTTACGTCAGAAAAGCGTGGTTACGTTCGATGTCGTTAATTCGTTAGATCATAACATGCCGTGTAACGGAGACGCTTTCTCCGGACTTCGGGCATCGTCAACGATACGTGCCGACGTTGCTCCGAACAACGTCGACGTCACCATCCGAGGATTAACACGTTTCGTGCCCGAGCCGTTTTATCGTTCATTTGATGTTTCAGGAATTTATTTTACTCTGAATATATTTTAATATGAACTTTAGTTTCAATGTCTTTTTTTTATGTTATTGCATAGTGTGTCCATTTTGTAGTTCCTCGCACATTCGAATTTCTTATAAATGCATAAAAATCCGCAGGGTAACTTATCACACAATATATCATTACATCATCGATCCATAAACGATTAGTTTGTTTTGTTTTGTTTTGCTCATACTGTATTTTTATTAATGCCTCATTCTTTCGGTGGAAATATATTTTACAGAATTAAACTTGTCCTAAAACAGATGGGTAATATAAAAATAATTTTTATTACGTGTCCTTATGTGTTAAGAGGTCTTGCTGGTGTGCGACACTTTCAAAAGATCAATTTCCTTTTTCATTTTACAAAAATAAATATATTTGGTAATGCAAGGTTAAAATTTGTGGATGCTATTCGAATTATTTCGACTTCTACAGACGATCCAAAGTACGATAGATGTTATTGTCAAATCAGACACGTGTAATGTTTTTTATTTTTCAGTGCACCGATCTTGGCTGTATAGAGCGTTGTGCTCAGGAGGAGTGAACCCAGATGATCCGTACAATCCGATCGATAATCCAGAACACGGCTGCATGAGTTGGTTCCGCGATTACTTGGCTGTTGCGTTGAACTGTCGACCCATCAAGGCCATAGTCATTCTAATATTCGCGTGTTACCTGGCCGGTGCACTCTACGGATTAACGACTCTTCAGGAAGGCTTGGATCGTCGCAAGCTCTCCAAGAATGATTCCTATTCGATCGTCTTCTACGACCGCCAAGATTACTACTTCCGGGAATTTCCTTATCGGATACAGGTCAGTAATGTTAATTTTGTACACCTGTACTTAGATTTATGCGGTAAATATCCCTTCGTTTAACCCTTTGCACTCGTGTGGCGCCTCTAGGGCGACATATGCAAGTTAAAAGTGATTTTTTGAACGTACAATATCAATTTTACTTATTTCAGAATACAACTAATTATTAATTGAAATAATAGAGAAATAATTGAGTCACGAATATTCGTAGATTTTTCTTCTCGAAATAGAGTTTTTAGTTTTACAGAAATTTATTGTAACAATGGACTGGACATGATTTTATAGAAAAATGTCTCGAGCGCAAAGGGTTAAGGGGGGAAGCACATACAACGAGATGTGTATGACAGCCTGGTGAAAATAAATTGAATTAATTAATTTAATAAATGTCGATATAGTAGTATACAATTTGAATAATAATTATTAATATATAACTATGTAATATTATCGGGACTTGTGGAAATCATATAACAAAATATTCGATCACCGACCAACAACTGTAAAAATTGACACAACACATAGGTTGCTTGATTCTAATTAGGATTTGCTTACAAAGATACGAGAAAAATTAATAATTTCATAATTTTTATTAGTATTCTTCCGCAAAAAACGAAACTTAGTAGAACGAGTAAATCGGAGGATATGTGTTTAAACTCTCAGAATAAATTAGAGAAACGAATAACTCATAACTCTGTTCGACCCATCTTGAGAAAGCTAATTACCAAACAAATAACATTGACAAAAAGAATCGAATATGAGAAGCAACGATCAGATGTCGTTCTTGTATACATGATCACCATACGTATGAGACCGCAGCTGGTAATGCGTCACTCTTATACAAGGTGGTGTGATTTCGTTTCTATTGTTTCTAACGTTGAGACCAGAGACGTAAAAAAGTAATGCATTACTCATTATATAAAAAAAAAAAAAAGAACAATGGGTAAACGTTTCATTACATATTACAAAAGTAATTAAATAAAAAACCTACATTATTTTTTTAGATTTTAATGGGCCATTTATTCGTTACCTATTAATTTTTCAATTTTTAATAGAACGCTCGTCTATAAATTTAATACTTTTGTAATTTGTAATGAGTCACTTGATCATTTCCCATTTCTTTTGTAATATGTTATGGAATGGTTATCCATTGCCAACTATTTTTGTAATTTGTAACGGAACCGTCATCCATTACACATTACAAGAGTATTGTACATTACTTTCTCAAATTTTAATGGATCATTTAATCGCTAGCTATTACTTTTTCAATTTTTAGTGGATCATTCGTCTGTTATCCATTACTTTTGTAATTTGTACTTTGTAATTACTTTCTTAATTTGTAATGGGCTACTTTTTAATTATCCACTACTTTTGTAATGTAAAATGGAACTGTCATTACTCATGTTTTCAATATCGAGCTATCTTTTTCATAATGCATCACTTAAGTATTATATTATTTACAATTCTTATTTGCAACCCAACTTGAAAGTGACCAAAGAAAAGCTAACTATGAATTGTGAGGACTTAGCGACCTAGGTATCTCGCCCCTGTGCTATTCAATTTGCTGGCGCTCGGCAAATTACCGTCTTCCAATGATAAAGGTAGGGATCATCGCGCTCTTCCGACATTAATGCCCTCTGGGAGTAACGTGTTGGCGAAATCTTTCGTATTCGCTACCAGAGGGCTAGGTCGGTCAACTCATTTCTCACTAGTTCTCGATCGAACTTTGATTCCTATATAAGGGTTCTGCGAAGGATTCTCAAGCGGGAATTAGGAGACGGGCTTTCCCCAGTGTGCGTTCCCCGCAGAGTACACTGCGACACCAAAACCAGCAGCAATAATCAGCACCAGCATCAGCATCAGCAACAACAACAGCATCAAAGCAAAGCAACACCTCCACGAGAAACCAAAATCTATTTCGTGGACTTTCTTTTCAGAAAGAAAAAACGTGGGAAGAGATTTATGAATCCCATTGAGGAGAAAATCTCCCTCCATTTGTCCTTCATATGTCCCATCTAAGGGACTCCTCCCTCCCATCATTCAGTTGTGAGGGGGTAAGGTCGCACACGGTAATAGTCTCCTAAACCTTTTGCAATGACAAACTATACTTCTCTTAATTTATACTGCATATTTTGTTTTGTTCAGATTCACTATTGCTTAAATTGTGGAGAACCCTTCGATCTTTTGTGTGCATGACGAATAAAAGATTTTGCCAAAGAAAATTTCAAGTACAGATCTCATTGATTTTGTACCAAAAACTTCACAACGTCATTTTGAAGATCAATATAATATACATGTTCGAATTTTTCTTTTTATCAGCTGCAGGACTATAATAATGAAAATACCTTAACTGATACTGCCACCCTCTTTCCCCCACGAAATCCTTGGAATCGTTGTTTTTCACATTCTTAATATCTTTCATACTTTTCAAGATACTCTGCTGGAAAGTTTTCAAATGAATACTCTATATAACTTACGTATATTATTTGAAACTTTCCAACTTCCTCACCATGTGTCCATTGGATAACTATTGTTCTCCGCTTTCTTAAGATGCATAAATGCGCGTTATATAAACATTTTTCTTTTCTAACAAGAGCCTAATAAAGTCTACCTTTCAGTATAGCGCGTGATTACATCTTTGGCAAACGTAATACTTCTCTCCTGTAAGAATAGTGTTACGATTTTTTGGTTTTAAAACCGAACACGCAACCTTCCATAGACTTCCTGAATAATTTTCCAAATAATTACCTCGTGAACAGAACGTTATCCAAGAAGTAGGAGAATGAATTTCATTTATCGACTTTTGCTCTCTACGAATTCCAATGTTTACCAGTTCTCATTACTTTACCATTATGTTTCGATAAAATGATGGTTGTTTCTTGATTCCTTAGACTGCACAAATGCATTCTATGTAGACATTGTTCATTTTCGACAAGCCCTACACATCACTGATAACAATCTGTCGACATTGTTCTTTGTTGCTGATTGTAATTGTAAATAAAATATAAGCAACATCATAATGGAAATAAAGATTGCTTATTATTAGACTGCAGATTTTATGCATTTATGACACAAACTAATACTAAATACATGCTAAATATAACCAAAAGGTATATATATATGTACTTATGCAAAACGAAATAACGATATTAGTACATTAATTGTAGAATATATTTAATATATATTATATGATGCATATTTTTTTGTATGTTTTCCATATTATGACTATCCGTCATAAATACATGAAATCCACAATCTAATGATACATAATCTTTCTTCCATTTTGATGTTGCTTCTACTTTATTTACAATTACAATCGCGTTTCAGTTCTTACTGCATCCAGTCAGCTATACTGCATGTATAGCTTTTCTAAATTATTATTTTTCTAAATAAAGTAGTATACCTTGAAAATGGCCAGCCAAACAAAAGGAAAATGTTTTTTGTGATCGACAGCATTGTGCTCGCCAAGTCCCAGTGACGTTTGTCCGCGTGAAACAGAATGTAATAGTTCTAAGCTGGATCTGCAGCGAAAGGGGTAATTAGCGAGAATGATGATAGACCACGAGAAGGAAAATGTAGAACATAGATAGGGTACATTAGCTTGGAAAGAAGTAAAAAATTAAATCAACCGTTTGGAAATACAGTCAAAACAGGATAAGTGGAGAATCTCTATTATTAGGACTAATTATAAAGTTCTGAAATTGTTTTACCTAGAAACTTTTGTTAGTGAGACTAACCTCTCGAACCTCTTTAACTAAGACTGATATTTCTCTATTATTAGGAAGAATCACCTTTATAATTGAGACGATTGCTCTTAGGATTTCTGTATGTGGAATTAGCACTCTTTTTTGTAAAAAAATAGATTTTTTGATTGATATTCTTGTTACTTAAGGTCTTTAAAAATTCAAAATTGTATACTTTCTTTAATACAAAATGGCTGATAAAAAGTTTGGTTACTGTATAAATATATTCAGTTACTTAATTTTAAATGAGCGTCATTTTCTTTATTTTTTAACTTAACGGTTCATTCTGCTTCGCACGATAACCACACTCATATATTTTAATAAACTATTTCAATTCCTTATCTCAGCCAAACCGTTTTCAAAATATCTCGACGATGAAGATACCGACATCGATAAGAGTTATTTTAATACGAAACCTACCGACATTTCATTCGTTACCTACTTCTACCGTGATCGATTAAATGACTGATCTTAGAAACACATTTTTCAATTGCATGCACAAATATTTCACGCGATTCCAAGTTCAATAACACATGAAACATTTGTATGTAATTTTCATATCGTGTATAAGAACTCTACACAAAAGTTGGAAAACGGCAATTTAACCGGTCGTGGTAGGTTTAGTATCAACGTTAATATAAATCAATAAAGAATTACTAAAAAGTTCGTACAATAATATTTTTGTTCTCTTTCTGAATAATATAATACTATTACTAAAAAAAAAAACCATTAAAATCGTTCTTAATTTTATAGACTTTAACAAAAATTCCTAAAGTATGCTTATTTTTTCGGTCGTTACACCAGGAAGACTTTTTAACCAGGCTCGATTACAATTTTACACTAGCGTTGCGCAAACCGTCGGTCGTTACAACCACGATTCGGATTTTTCCTAGTTGAATGGTAGCGCAAGGGGTTAACGGAGGAGCAATAATCCGACTTCCTCATGGTAGAAACTGAAAAGTCACGTTCCTTGTATATCACTCCAGCCAATACACGTACGATATATTTGTTTCTCGTAAAATTGGAAGTGTGTAGCGCGTCCGGTTCGGAGAACGGGGAAAGCCTTTCATCTCGCGAGAGGTTCGAGGAGAGGGAACCGTGGCCAGTCTTCCAAGAACGCGTTACGTCGCGCTGTGGACGCATGATTCGACATACTAGCAATTATGTCACGTTGCTCCACTCGATACGTCCGCTTCAGGAACTTTCTCCAGGCGCCACGGCCGTAGCTCTCGTAGATTCCAGAAAAACTGACGGACTGGTTGCATCAGACGATACTTTCGCGATTTTCGAGCCCAGGACCGGGAAGATCGCACGCTGGGAAGTCCAGGTGTACCGGTGTGGTTACCGCGTTCCTTGCTTCGACGAGTTCGGTTGAATAGACTCGTTCGGTTGAATAGACTCGTTCGATATCCCGGATAAAGCGATTGCGATCGAAAGTCAGCACTCGGTCCACCCAATGGTTTGTTTGGATCAGTGATTGCAACCTGCGGTTTTTAGTTAAAGACCCTGAAAGTTGACTTCTGGTTGATTTAGTCGCTCGACTAGCTGTGGTTTCTTTAGAACTCTGCTGGCGTATATACAGGGTGTTTACAGTATTATTTACCAATATAATTAAACGAGAATTGTGGTTTTTTAAGCAGTACTTGTGAGAAAATGAATGGCCGTGAACGTTAGAAAATAGTTTTTTAATGGCACGAGTCAAATGTATACAATCATTAGATACATGGTAACAGTTCGTTATATTGAAAACTTTTGTAGAAAATTTGACATGAATTAGACCAGCGTATTAGAAGAAAATATGAAAAAAGAAATGCTGAAAAAATGATTAAAAAAGGAGTAGACTGACATTGGGATAAAATATTCAACAAGAATTATTTGCAATATACAACAACGTCTGAAAGAAGTTATTCGTGAAATAGAATATCCATTTTATCTATATCTATGCACGTTATTGTGCACAATGGAATCAGTATTAAAACGAAACGTTCATTTTAATATATTACTCAAAATAAGCAAGATTTTAAAGGGTGAACACATTGAAGAACCATGAGAGGTTCTGGCACAACATTGGAATGAATTTAAATATCCCCCTAGAACATTATGTGATGTAGATCGCTCTTTTTCGGCGTATAAATTAATTTTAACAGATAAGAGGCATCAATTTACAATCGAAAATATTGGAAAAACTATTGTTGTATGTTGTAATTTAAATTATAATAAAAAGAAAACAATAAAAAATAGTTATTAAATAATTATGTAGTAATAATAAGTAGTTATTATATAATTATTTTATAGATCCATACATACATTCCCTATAGTTATATTTAGCGTATACCTTGCATACATCTTGCATATATTTTGCATGTTTCGACATATTATAAATGTATAAAGATCCGCAGTCTAAATATAACGTAAGAATTTAAGAACTAACGTAAATCATTGTAGCGTAGGAATTTAAGGATTGATGTGAAACAATGTAAATGTGAAATGGAAGAAAACACAGATGCCCAAGACTGCACCAACGTAAACATTCCGTACTTCAATAAACCATTCATAAAATCCTAAAACCATTTGTCGCGTGTTTCAGGTGGTTGTCAGCGGCGAGTACGACTACAGCGACCCGGTTGTTCAGCAACAAGTAGAGAACCTAACGAGGTCTCTGGAGGCCAGCGGCTACATCAGCAGTGCTCCTATCTACACAGAGAGCTGGTTACGAGGATTCCTCAACTACGTGAACTACAGCGGGGCGGAAGTAAACATCACGAACGAGGAGAGCTTCATAACAACACTGAAGGAAACTTGGCTGTCCCCGAAAACCAGCTTCTCTCTGGATGTAAAGTTCGACGAGGCGGAAGAGCACATCGTGGCGAGTCGATTCATGATCCAAGCGGTGAACGTGAGCGGAACCAATCAAGAGAAGGACATGGTGAAGGAGCTGCGTCGTATTTGCGCGGATTCACCTTTGAACGCGAGCGTCTTCCATCCGTACTTTGTGTTTTTCGATCAATTCGAGTTGGTGAAGCCGACGAGCATCCAGTGCATGGTGTTCGGTGCCCTGATCATGATGCTGATCAGCTTCATCTTCATACCAAACGTCCTGTGCTGTCTCTGGGTGGCGTTCTGCATCATCTCCATCGAATTAGGAGTCGCTGGATACATGGCCCTCTGGGACGTTAACCTGGACAGTATATCCATGATCAATTTAATTATGTGCATTGGCTTCAGCGTCGACTTCACCGCCCACATTTGCTACGCCTACATGAGCTCCAAGCAGAAGACTCCCGACGACCGGGTCAAGGAGAGCCTTTACAGCCTTGGGCTACCGATAGTCCAGGGTGCCACTTCCACGATTCTAGGCTTGGTCGCCCTGGTTCTCGCCGGCACCTACATCTTCATGGTGTTCTTCAAGATGGTCTTTCTAGTAATCTTTATAGGAGCCATGCACGGCATGCTCTTGCTTCCCGTTTTGTTGTCCCTGTTCGGCCCTACGACTGTCGATGATGAGGACACCGAGCAAACGAAGCAGCGAAAATTAGCGATGAGAGAGAACGAGCTGAGCGGCAAGCTTCGGCAGCCATACGTGATTCCACACCCTAGTATCTCTTACTATCATCACGCGGGGAAGAGTCTTCAGGGAAGTCCCGCGACCAGCCTGGCCGCGTTCGAAGAGAGAGATCCTGGACTAGGGACCAGCGAAGACAGCAACTCGACGGAGAGCAGCTCCTCGCAAAGCAGACAACGGGAGAGTCAGCTGGAGCAGGAGAACAACAGGCGTCATGACGTCTGGAGAAGATCCATCGGGGTTCTCTACGGCATGTCCCAGTTCCAGACAGCCGCGCAACCCGTATCACCACCGCCAGACTATGCTGGCGCGTTGCAGGAGCTCCAGGCTGATCTGGAGCGTCGCACCGTCAGAACGGTACCCTACATCGGGCCCCATCCTGCCTACAGGTCTGCCAATCAGCTTCACAGCGACCACAGAAGAAGTAGGTCGTATCACAACATCCACCACTCCTCGAGGTATCTGACAGACCCTCGGTATCCTTAACGATGACGAGGCTCACGGATCTGGCCAGCAGAGCTCCACGGAGGAGAAACTTTCAAGGGCTTCTTCTTCTTCTCTCTTGGAATTCAATCTCATGTTCGAATTCTCGTTAGATTCGATTTTCTAAACCAAGAAACTCCTTACATTAAGACCTGTCGATCGGTGGATTTGGTCTGATTCGGATTTGCTGGTTACGAATATCCGTCTAAGAAAACTCGTTGGATTCCATGCTCTCGTATTCGAGAGAATAAATCGAAACTCTCTTAACGAATCTTCACCGAGGAGATCTGTCCAAGTGGGCAGACTACGTTTGAACGAGTTCGATGAACTCCGGAACTATGAACTCGCCGATCGAGGAGCAAACCGCGAACCCGTGAATCGATCGAGCGACGTGGAAGTGACTTGTATTTCAAGTGCGCGAGAAACGCGTTTGCTGGATGGATTGTTTTTTAGCACGCGACGAATGTAGGAAGTTTGTTGGATTTAGTAGTGCGACGAGTCTCGGCGCGATGTTACCGCGAGAAGCTGTTTCAGCCGTGACGAGAATTGGCCTGATTCAAATCTTGCGCGGTTGTGATTATGGCGCAGTCCTAATCGCGCGATGAAAGAACTAACGATTCAAGGACCAATTAATTGTTTACGAGAAAAGTAGGTTAACCCCTTGGCCTGCGACCACCCGTGAGACTCGTGGTACGGAATTCGGGACGAATATGAAAGACACGAGTCGGACACGTTGAAGGAAGGAAGGAGCGTGATAGTGAACGGTAGGGCAAGGGGTTACTTTAAGAGGGTAGAATACAGTGACAGCCCCAAAAAGTATGATTAATATAACACACTTCGTTTTAATAATAAATGAATTTTAAAAAATCCTGGTGATATTTAAAAAAAATAATTGTTTTCGACGCCTTGCGATGCATTGTATTGGGATAAATTCCGGCAAATCGAAAGAAGTTATAACAAAAACCCCAGACATTATAAAATGCAATATTTTATTCTATAAATTTTAATTTACAAACTTTACATGCCTGCCAACATCGTTAATTTTTACAAAAATAGAAACTTTTCTAGACAACACATTTTTTAAAATGTATTAGGATTTTTCTTCTTTCATGTAATAGTAAACCAAAATACGCAACCTTATATTAATCGACTGTTCACTTTTTTTGTTATTGCTGTTTCTACCCGTTAATATTTGATGATACTATGATATCCCAAGTGAAAATAGTTTGATTCTTTCGAAGTCAAACTGATTGTTTGTACCTAATCAGACGACTCCTCTACGGTCAACTCTGTTGTTCCTTCTACGACATTTTATAAGAAATTTTATTATAATAGTATGCTTCCAATATATTTTTCTCTTTTCTGTAAAGTTTTCTATGTGAATCGTAGCTTTTAGGGATATTTTTGTAACTTATGGAAAGAGTCCAACGCGATCCGCGACGAGATGAGGAATACTGATTTGATCGTGAGGGACAATTGGTAATAACGTAGAGTGATGTTTCTATGAACGATACGAATAGCAATTATGTATTCGTATACACTGCTACACAAAAGTTACAGGACCCCTGCTATTTTTAACAATCTATGCTATTTTACCCTTGTTACTCGATGTAGTTGTACTTGTAGATAAAAATTGATGAATTATTTAACTTTTTATTTAGACTACGCCATTGTGTCAGTCTCTGCGTACCGTGACTGAAAAGAAGCTGAAGAATCGACTCCATATTGCGTCTATGTGAAGATTATAGTTCGTTAGACAGTCTACGTGTAAACAATAATAACGTTGATATTCAAGATTTAGTTAATTTACTAAAACTACCAAGGTCAACGCATATCTATTATGGCAATCATTCGATTAAGACAACTTCTCCATATATATTTAATGTTAGTCATTCGACAATAGTGTAACTAATTATTTTAGGTAGTTCAAAAAATATATTCGACATTTTCGTGGTACGTTTTGTAATCAAGGCAACGGGTAAACTCCTATTCTTAGTTTTTTTTAATCGACCATGATTACGAAAGATGCGTAAATTATATTCCAACAAGAATGAAGTGATATCTCAACTGAAACTATAGGAAAACTAGCCTAAGTGTCGTTAAAGTAGAGGTATATCGATGAAAAGATATTTTGTGGTAAGCTTTCTAAAATATTCAAATTTAAAAAATATTACCCGAAGAAATAGGTAAATTAACACAGTTGTAGTTAACATACATTAATGAAAGACAAATGCGATAATCTTTCATTTTTTAGCAAGCTTTCGAATGTATAAAATATTAAGAGCTAGTTAAGCTTCTGTAACTTTTGAACAGCAGTGTATGTTTGTTACGCATATACATATTTTTACTTGTATACACAACGCGTTCACCTACCATTGAGTTCGTCGCTCGGTTTCTTTGTTTTTCCTTTCTTTTTTAAGAAAATTATACGAATACACATAATTATATTTAGTGTTGCGAAACAAAATGGCAGAAGTTACCGCGCACGAGTGAACCAAGAATCGCGAAAGACGACGGTTCGCTTCGATTTTACCGATGGTTCTTTGCAATCGTTTGATTCTTACGATCCACGGATCTAGAAACACGGAATATTCTATGTAGTGTTTAAGGAAGTGTTCTCAAAGAACGACATTCTGCTCAAGAGAAATCAAAACCAAAACGTGCAACAGGGGAGTGAATCTTTTGTCTAAACTAGATTTTAACCCCCAACCTAAGCGTACCTTCGACGAATCGAAAACTGGAAAGAAAATCGTTTCGTGAAATAATAGTATGTTCTCGTGCTTGTTTTGGCAGGGACAAATTAACGATTATCCGTCTTAATGAGAAAACAATGAAGATTTTCGACCATTAAGCTTTTGCTCCTTCACGAATTTTCACAAATGTTATTTGGAAGAGTAATGATGTTTTCCATAGAGTAAAATTAAAGAGTTTTCATAAATCGAGAAGTTCATAAATTGCTTCATAATTAGAAGGCGGCGGATATTTATTCGCAAATTCATATTTTCACAGACACGGAAAAAAAATTAATGCTCAAACGAAAGTATGTTCAACCTTCTAAACGCCATAATATTTATATTATTATAGTTGATATCTTATATATTCTTATCCTATATTCTAAACTCTTCTAATTCTCATAGATTTCCTCATACTTCCTTTCGCTATAAATGCATAAATATTCGCAGTCCAATATTTTTTATTGTATTTATTTAACATGAGTCAACTCATACATTTCAATGTTATTAAAATGAACTATGCAATCACAGAAGATTCTCTTTCTAATATCTACAATTTTAACAAATTCGACGAAAGTCAATGTTATTATACAAAGTGTCCCGTATAAAGTTTCACATGCTGCTTTCTCAGAAACTAATAAAAATATTGACTTCATTCCTATTATTAACAATCGCGTTGGGTTAGTACAATAATAAAACAGTAATTATGAAACAATTTGTGAACAAAATAAAGTTCGTGTAACCTTTACACCGTTACAAAATAAAATTATTTCGTTCATTGGCAAATGTTTATTGCTCGTTAAGACTAATAAAAGTTTTAGATCCATCGATTCGTGTGGTGCACATGATACAACGTATATCGTGCCTTACCGAAAAAAGGAGCGTGATTCTTAATAAAGAAAAGATACAAAAAAAATAGTTTGTGTCAAACGGAGGTAAATCCAACCGTTTGATGATTGGAATTTAGCCGAAAATATCGGCGGGCATTCGAGCGTGAAAACAAGTGTGATTGCGATGAGATGAGCTTTGAGATGGGCAAATTCTAGATCAAAGTTTCGAATAACGAATAAACGATAAAGAATTACTTATTCGTTTCTAGTGAAATAAAAATTTGAACGATGGAAACAAAAATGTCGCGACGATCAACGAAACATTAAACTGTTCGATCGAAATAACGTCCTGCGAAGTGTTATAAGTTGGTTTCGTACGTTATCTATCGTTCGAGTGAACTATTGCTCGTCTCTGGTTCTACATAGCCGAGAAAAACAATGGCCGTCCTGTGCATTCGGCAGGACTTTTCTTGTACAACGATGATCGAGTATGCTTGTTACGTATGAAAGAGTGCACCGTGTACTATGCATTGTTGCACTATGCGAAAAATTCTTGTAAACTAAATATATTCTGGTAACGATTTTACGATTAACCTTTCTCAGGGTTTCCTAATTCTTTCCACCACCAACTAATGCATAAGTCGGTCATTTTCATTAACGAATGTTAAATTAGAAAAATGCGCACATAATAATATTTACATTAATTATATAGGGTTTATATCGTTAGATAATGTATTCGATGCAAGAGGTGCATTAACAATTCTTTATTAGCTTTCATTTTATAATTCATTCATTTATTTACTCATTTATTCTACAAAAATGCATTTGTTATACAAATTTATTCAACAATAAGAGAATACAACGTTCTTTATCTCTTCTTTTTCATCTAGTTAACAATTTTGCCTACTTCTCATTATTAGATTCAGAATTATATGTAGTTTTTACGACTTCATTAACGCTAAAAGTTTTACATTTTCGAAAGACATCATTTTATTTAATGTTGTCATATATCGCTTATCTTAGCTCACACGATATCCGGAATCGTATAAATAACTGAAATAGTGCGAGTCTGTTGATTTTAATAAGTAGAAAGTGAAGAGATAATGGCTAATAAGAATATAGCTTAAATAGTGACATAATTCAACGTTTCCCTTGAATTTAATTTCTTTTCGATAAGAAATTTAGTTCAAAGTACAAAATGCTAGAATTTTTCTTCTTCTAGAGCTGTTTTCGGAGTTCTAACAGTAAAATGTTAATTAGAGGTCAAATTTTAGTATAACTTTGTACAAATGAAATTGTTCAACCATAGGAAAGGTGAGCTGTACAGGGTTAAGTAGTTCTTTCAAAGATCGATATTCGTAAGATAGCAACGTGAAACGGATCATGCGGAACAGGTTTTCAGCTAACAGGTGTTCAAGAATCTTAGATTACAAGCAATCACCGGCTGAAGTTGCTGGCCGTCGGTATTATCGTCTGAGAAGGTAATTTTACCGATTACACAGATTCATAATTCTGTTCATTCGTGCAAGATGGAAGCATCGGTTCTGTAATTGAAGAGGGATTAATTATTCATTTACTACTGCAAGCACCGGGAATCAAAATAATAAAGATTACAAATTATATTCTTAATAATATAAATATCAGATTATAATATAGCAATGTTCCTATTAGATATAAGTTAATGTTAAGCAATCCATTGTAAACAATTTATTTATGCATCTTCTTGTTACTTGTATGGTGTGTAAATACACTGCTTGTGAATCGGGGCCGATTCCAAGTATATATTTTATCAATGAAAAAAAGAGTGGGCATTCCTCGGGGGAGCTATGTACCATCTAAAATATCTACTAACTCATCGATTTTTAGGAAAAATGTTTTACACAAAATACTAGCTGCGCACCACGGTTTTATCCGTGTAGAATACCATCCTTTTTGTAAATATAAAGTATCTCCGTATTTACAAAATTGGAATTTACTAAGTGATTAAATAGAAATAGAATAGAATAATAGAATAGTCAATTCTCTTTTATTTCTAAACAAATTTTCCAGAGATTACTCGTTGCATACAAACAATTTTTCTTCTTTACAACATTAGTATAGATTAGTATCTAGATCAAAACCATTACAAAGAAAATATTTGATCGTACGAGTTTATGTTGTACCTTATATATTCTGTAATAGTATTTTAATGGCTCCCTCAGGGGCTGTAGCTATGTTTGATTGTACATAGCTACAGTACGGGTGTAGCAATCCTGAGGTACCCGAGCTATTGGGGAGCCAGTGGGCCCCAACAGGCTACCGGCATCCCTAATAAGAGAATTATGAAGAGATGCATCTAAGCAAATGCAAACGCAAACGCAAAGTAATACAAAACTAGAATTAAATGAACGTAAAGAATTAACAAATGCAACATTGATACATTAGGCGTTACAGTCAAGTTATATGACTTCGAAACCTTATAAATAAAACTCACTCACTCACTGAGATAAAATCTAGGTAAGGTAAAGACACTAATAATTGACACATTAACCCTTTCAGACCTGAATTAATTTTTTTCTCATACTAATCTATTACGTTGTCCCAAAAGTTTCTTTCGTAATTTCCACTCAATTATTTTGTGTGGCAGTGTTTATATAAATAGACAATCTAATTTCGTAGATATTGATGTTGTAACAGTAATGGAGCAAAATGAATCGTAGACAATTCAATCATGTAACATTAGACATAAAATATCGTGTATGTATTACTTATTAATAAAACGAAAAAAAATTTTTGGGACAACCTAATAATTTAATTTTTAGGGATCACTTGGACTAAAATTAGCCCTTTGCACTCGAGAAGTGACTCTCACTCACCACTAGGTTGTTTTCTTTAGAATTAATTTCTTTGGAACTCGAAGTGTCAATAAAATGATTGTCGTTGAGGCAAAGGTGACCTGATTCTCAAATCTCAAATTAGAGATCTCATTTTCGAAGTCAATATAATCTTAGCATTCGTGGCAATAGAATGCTAAGAAAGCATCTCGAGTTGCTGGTAGATACCAGAAAAAAAGGCCTCGAGTGCAAAGGATTAGTATGCAAAAAATAAAAGAAAAAATCTTAATAGTGTAGTTTTCGAGGAAAAGTGGTCTTCGTGTAATTTTCAAATTTTGTGTCCTCAATTGTGGACGCCAGATCTGAAAAATATTGACATATTCGTAGACTGTGAATTTTTTGTTTACTTTTCGGATGTAATGTAGTTGGAGAATGAATTCAGCCTTTTAGGATGAGAGCGGTTTACCTGTGTTCGTGGGTGCGTGCAGCAATATAACTGTGATCATCAGCGGCTTTAGCTTCAGTTCAGCTCCGCGCTTTGACCGCGCAACATCGCGTTTAGGAATCGAGTGTTATCGATCGCGATAGCTTGACAGAAGGAACGCTCGTTAGACAGTTTCGTTCTTGTGCACGGTCGTCGGTCAGGACTCGATATTCGACAACAAAAACAGGATTTTTGCTGTGACTTCCAAGGGACATTTAGCGGTGTTTAAACAGGGAGGCGACTAAAGGTTGGTGACAGTTTTCTCTTTCGAATTTAACCGCGTGTGTGCTTCTTCATATCTTGATTCCTTTTTATTTGTTTATTCGAATATAGAAGAGAATTTTGCTTAGGCACGATTACGGTTTCCGTGGCGTTGCGATTTGACCGTGTTTCTATTCGATACAATTTGTTAGAAAAACAATGCTGCAAACCGTAATTCTCACAATCATTTGAAGTTTGATAATATTATATGTATAATGAATACAGTTTATAAACTAAACTTAATAAAGAATTGCGGTTTAAGGCACTAGGTTTTGATAAATTATATTAAATAAAAACCCGATTAAATTCCTTGGATCTTATTCATATAGAGTCACTGGGTGGGTGTGATTGTTCTTTGCATAGACTCCAATCATGGACAACGTAATGAGGTGTTATAGAATTATGTTTCAAATAGTAAGAGATTCGTGTACGTTATAATTATACTGTCATCCTTGTATCTACAAAATCAGAACCTACAGAGAAATTTAACTCTGCAAATATTACAATATACACTCTATTTTCAATATATTTGTATATTATTGCATACTGTGTGCATTTTATAGTTTTTCGCACATTCAAATTTCCTATAAATGCATAATAATCTAAAGTCTAGTTATAGTGAATGTAAATAAGCTTCACAGTCAAAGGCCGAAAGTCTCAAGAAGAGGTCATCGTCTTCTGTCAAATAAACGTGATATTATGAAACTTTAAATAAACAAAACTTCTAAACTAAACATGACAGAGAATCACAGTTTGCAACATTCTTGTTTTAATAAATCATATTAAATAAAACACAGTGAAATCGCGGCGCCATGAAAATCGTAATCTCTCCTTCGTTGTTACTTTTCAAGAGACATTTAGTGACGTTTAGACAGGGAAGGCGACTGAACGCGGTGACGTTTTTCTCTTTCTCTCTCGAATTTACCCGCGTGCGTGGTTCTCTATACTTTTATTTGTTTAGGGATATTTTCCTTCAAACGTTTTGTTTTACTCTGTTTATTCGGTTCTCCGTGCCTGCTGCTTCGACAGGAATTATTGGGTAAGGGCGAACACAATGGGACGAAAGTCGTTTGCAATGCAAAACGGCCGCTGACGGCGGGCCCGCAAATGGCACGCGCAGTCTCTTAATGTCAGAGCAGTTGACGCTTTGTGCGCGAAATGCTCCCAGTTTGTAACTTGAATTCTTTATTTAAAAAGACAACCGAAGAAGAATTGTTTTCTGCTATTATATAATATAAATGCAGTGCGTTGATTCTCAGTCAATGGTTTTGTTAAAGCAATGGTTTGCAACGTGAGTCGATTGTGTGAAATTGGTAACTCACTTTGTCTAAGCTTATAATTAATTAAAACTTCTGAATCATTTTCAATAGTTTAATAGTTATTGATCAATTATACTTATAGTTCTATCAATTAGAATACTTGGATAATTTTTTAAACAATTTTAAGTCTGCAACTCGATTACAATGAGTTGTGAGAGTGGTCATACGATTTCTGCATTTAAAATTGTTTAAACTTGTCTAAAAAATCTCATAGTTGTAATTGATGGAACTCTTCAAAACTAGCATTAGCATGTTCAAAACTATCCAATAACTCTTTTGGTCTTATCAGAACTCGTCTCAATTGAACAACAGATCATCCCTGTATGTGTACGTACAGATTCTCGTATTTAAAATTGTTAAAACAATTATCCAGCAGTTCTAATTGATAGAACCATTAGATTAATTGGTCAGGAACTATAAAACTATGGAAAATGAAGTCTGCATTCGTAATTATTTATGAGCTTCCACAAAGTGAGCTACCAGCTTCTCACAGACAAGTGGACCCCTTTTAGGATGCACTACCCATAATAAACAATCTATATTACGTTTATCGTAATTACGATACATTCAAAGTTAACTTGTTTTTCTCAATTTTGATCCATTGAAGTTTTGATTTATCGAGAAATATATGAGAAATTAATCAAAGAATCTTCATGGCAAATTAGATACTTGCAATACTGTCGTATGAACGAATAACTATAATAATATCCAGGTATTACAAATTCTTGAAATTATTACATTTACTACACTATAGATAATGTGGTATAATACAAAAGGTTGCGAGGAATCAAATACTTCATTTGTACAATATTTTTGTAGTTCTGTTTAGGAATAGAGTTGCCTATTAAATGAAATAAGTGGAATGTCTTAACTGGTGCAAGATAAATATATTTCTTCAGTGTTGAACTCCGATAGTGAATGAGTTTTTCAGAAGTCAAATCGTCCAACTCGATTTTTTGGAAATGTTAGTTTAGATTACAATTTCTGCTATACCACATACTTTCCCTGAACTATTATAATTTAAGGGAAAATAGTATTTTTTTTTATATCCCTGTTGGTTAAGTTTTTAAAAATATTTCTGCCAAATGTTAGGTATAGAAAGTAATTGTATGCCTCTGTATCCAATTTATAACTTCAATTTTAGTAGAAATATTTAATCGTCATTTTGTTATCATACAGGGTGTTTCGTTTAAATCGAAAAGGCTAAACATCCCTTGAGAAGATGACGATATCGAAAAAATGTTTTTACAAAAGTTATTTGGTTCAAATGGACAAATTATATGGTGTAAATAAGTTTGTGGTAAAAAAAAAAAATGTATTATAAGTCGAGAAATAGATTGATAAAAATATAAAAGGTTCCACTTAAAAGTTACTTTATTTTTCAAATTTTCCTCACTAATTGCAACAATATTATTTGTAACGAACAATTTACCGCGTATACAGAATATCTTTTATAAAACCATTTTTGTAATCGCTTAATCTCCTCATGAAATATGTAACCATTCCGATCTAAACGGAACACCTCGCAGAATATTTACTATGATATAGGCAGCTTGCTTTCTACTAATTTTGCATTAGTTTCGTTACGTTACATTCATGTCACACTCGGAAGGCCTGGCCTAAAATTGGAATGAATTGGTACGAATTACATTTTAACGAAAGCATCAGGGAGACGATTAATTAATCATTGTTCTGCTGGCTCGTTCGTTTTTGTGCGTCTGCGTGCGCCGCCCTTTTTTTCCCGTTCGTCGACCGTCTAATTTTTCGCAATTGACGAAAAGGATGACTCCGCGATACGTCTACATGATGCAGTATTCTCTCGAAATTCACCCGATAAGCAGCTCAGCACTGCGTGCCTCTTGTTAACGAAACGAGATAGCGGGCTGACGTGGATTGTCTCGCGTAACAGTGTCAAATGTTTCATTCAAAGCTGCACCAAACTGTACACCGTAATCAAAAGCGCAAATACTAAAGAAAGGTATTAGATATCAGTAGGTCACAAACTTACTGACCAGAATAAGAAACAAAATAATAGTTTCTAAACCGATCGCATGTTTTCTATTTTCAGAGGCACCACGTAGGTCAAAAATAAAAATAGCTAAAAATAGGTCAAAAATAAAAATAGCTAAAAATAGGTCAAAAATAAAAATAGCTAAAAATAGGTCAAAAATAAAAATAGCTAAAAATAGGTCAAAAATAAAAATAGCGTTTAAATTATTGAATCGCAGAAACCAAACGGAATCTATTATCTACAGTATATTGCCGTTGGCTTCTGGAAATGAAGTGCAATCAAAATTATTATTTAATAATATAATAATAATAATGAAGCTAACGTATTACAATTTTAACTCTTTCAACTCTAGTGAGACACCTATGTCCCAGTGACTGCCTTTTGGTCAAATTACAAATGAGACTCATAGAAACATATGCAAAAAAAAAATATACACGTCGAATTGAGTAACCTCCTTCTTTTCGAAGTCGGTTAATAAGATGAAAATCATTCTTGCTGGGGCAAATTGTCTCTTTTTATTCAACTACAGTCTTCGATATATAGCCAACTATAGCTTAATACAATTAATTTCTAAAAGTGAAACTAATAGAGTACAAAAATTGGGTTGAAAGGATTAACCTCTTGAGGGACAAATGAATGTTGTATTTCTTGTTTGCTCTAAGCGAAGAAATCATGATCTGTAAATCGATTTTGACATACAAATATGCTGTCCAACTTTAATGTTGTATATTTTATAATTCTAAAACGTATTGTGATCACGAATAACGGTGCTTTTCATATAAAATGTACACATATGTGTCAATATTAGGGATGGCGTGAAAAATCACTAACAGTGATTTTTTCACGGTGATCACACAATCACGATCGCAGTCGCGATTAAACTTCGATCACGACCGTGATCCGAAAAATGGCGTTTCAGAAGCGGTTCATATTAATTGTATCGTTAGTGTCTTGCTGTCTCCCTTTAGCGGAAATTCAAGAAACTACAAATGAGTCCAATTTAAATTGTATTAAAATTATAGTAACATTGCTTTCAGACCATATTATAATACACATATAATCTAAGAACAACATAATTCGTAAAAAGTGAAAAGAATGTTCTCTACCAATCAGAAACGATCACGAAGAATTACGAGTCACTGTGAAAAATCATCGTGATTGAATCACGAGTGATTCAAAAGTAGCAGTTCACGCCATCTCTAATCAATATCCCTCGAGAGGTCAACCCTTGGTAGAAATAGTGTAAAGGACCAAGCTCGACACTTTTCATTCCCCCTCGGGTTGTTCCCATCCTCTCTCGCCCTTTCCTTTCCTCCACCCATTTCTTCCTGTTGGTCCCGGTTGGCTCGAGACCAGCATAGCCAGTCGCTGTGTCATCGAGCCTCGATACATCATAAATATAAATTGGTTTCACGGATACACGTGTTGGTACAAATGAGGCTACGTACGCGGGACTCGCGCGCACACGCGTCCGCGAAAGTCGTTGGCATACGCAACGGCCTGTGGCTGCGTTCCGGAATCTTAATACCGCGTCTATGCCTGTTGGAAAATGACAAATGAATTATACGACGAATTTTGCGCCGTTCAATTTGCACCGGCAGGCTCGTTACTTTTCATTAGGCTCGTCCCTTTCCGACCATCGCGGTCAGTCCTTTCTTGCACAGATCTTCGCTACTATGAGTGCGCAAGCTCATATTTTTATGTAGAAAAGTGACTTTATCATTCTTTTTTAACCCTTTGCATTCGGTTATACCCTCTGAAGAGACATCGTTAGCATATAGATGTCTCCTTTATAGGGGACATCGAAGTTTATTAACGATTATGCAAGATAAACTTAAAACAGTGCAATTTTTTGAGAAATGCATGTTTCTTTGACGTTTGAAAAATAAAAAATTTTTTATTTTCTTGGAATCGAACCACGACAATTTTCGGTCCGCCACATATGAATAATAAAATATATTTCATCTTCATTGTCTTCAAAACTCAAAAACGTCATGAACTTGTGATTTTACCTGATACATAATAATTTTGAAGAACAATTTCACGGTTATTTTAAATAATTATGAAAGAAAATAGTATCTTACTTCACAGAATATTTCAAATAATTTTATTTCAAAAGTGATTACATGTATGAAAATAATTAGATGAAATGATATAACGTGTTACATAAAACAATATTTCAAATAATGTAATTTCAAAAG